>NC_044033.1:91184556-91484556 GCF_901765095.1 Microcaecilia unicolor | reverse complement strand
CTGATCTCATGGCGAGTGTGCACACAGTGTGCCTGCTCCACCCAAATCCACATGTTGGTGATGTCAGAAGTGTATAATCAAAAAGGGATAATCAGTCTCAAACATAAATAGCAGGCAAAATTAGTTTCCAAATGGGACTGTCCTAAAAACTCACAAACCAGTTTTGTGTGCTTTCCCCATGGATAAGATTCTTTTTATTTATTTGCAAATCTTTTTATTAAATTTAAACAAATTACAATTGAAAGTTTACAATACCCCCAAAAACGCCCCCCAGGCAACAAGAAAACACTCCAAGAAGACAAGGTAACCAGCACAAAAAGCAATCACTGTGGACGGTGCTATGGTTCTTAGAACCCCTACCCACCTGAAATTAGAAAATACAACCTCCACCAGCAGAACCCCCCCCACCACCACCACACACACACCCCTAACCATACACAACACTCACAAATCATGAACACCAATTAGTGGCCTGACAAGAACTTATTCAAAACCTGATTATGCGCTGTAGGTGTTGATAGGCATCCCAAACAGCACGAAATCTATTGCCTCTTCAGCGATAAATGGGTCCCCTGCGATTCCCAGATCATGGAGCTTATTCCTCCAATACCAAAAGGTCGGTGGATAACTCAAAAACCAATGGCTGAGGATAAATGTTTTGCTGAGGATGAATGACTTCACAAAAATAACTTCTCACAAGAGGTTCCAATAACCAAAGTAGTCATAGAACTAAAAAGAGATGCCCTCAAACGTAAAAACCAAACTATGTCCAAGAACCAACTGAAGAAATGTAAACACAGCTCCCTAAAATGATTTAATTCACCAACACAGCCACAACTCATGAAAGAATGAATTATCGGTCATCTAACATTTCCGACAACAGGGGGTATCCACCACACCTACATGACATGATGAGCTTGCTGCTGAAAAAAAACAATCTCTGTGCACAGTTCAGAAATGGCTACTGCACCTCCGCACTATGAACCAAGCGAGGAATTCACCGAATAGCAGCCGATAAGATCCAAGTACGAAATGGCCTAACCAAATTCTGCCCCCCACTGTTCTGCAACACCCTGAAGATCCAGAAATGGGACACGTCGATGGGTCTCCATACAAGATGGAAATTTGACCCAAAGCATCCCCTGCTAAGAATTCTCTCAGTTGGACCCCAAAGGCAAGGGATAAACTCCGGGCCAGCAGAGATGCTGAATATAGGCAAAAGTAGCTGCCAAACCATGGGTACAGCATTGCAAAAATTCCTGGTAAGAAAGATCCCGTCTGCTTTAATGAGATGTTCTAATAGTGCAAAACCACGTTCCCCCAGCTGCCAAAACACCACGTTGTCAGTACTATGCAAGAAATCTGCATTACCTCCCGGTGGCAAGAAGACACTAATAGAAAGCTCCTGCTGCCACACCGAAAGCAACTCTCCATAATAACCAGAGGGGCCTAAATAAAATGCTCCGACAGACATGCACTGTTAAGTGTGCAAATGAAGCATGAAGCAGGTAATTCAGTTGCTAGAGATGAAAATAGGCCCTTTTTAAGGCTAAGTCCGTACATGTGGAAGTTCTAATCCCAAAGGTGGTGAAGCAAAAGCACTTGATCGTACCACTTAATTCCAGTCCCGCCCCTCCCCCCCCCCCCCCCCCAGAGCCCAAGAGCCTAAAAGAAACCTTAATTGTACTTTAGATTTCTTACCTCCCCAACTGAACCTCACCAACAGCTTACGCAAAATGGTCTAAATCCCGACGCAACAAACAGGAAAGGACTGTAAAACATATAACCAGCAAGGAAAGATCACTGTGAGGTACAAGTTTATTCTACACAATAAAGATAACGGAAGGGCATTCAACTGATCCAGTTGCTCCTTAGTGTCCCGAAGCAACTTAGTGACATCTAAGCTATACAAAGAACCTGGATCCATTGGCAACCGAATACCCAGATAACAAAAGGACCCTTGAGCCCACTGCAGGGGCAAGGCAGTGCTCCAAGAACGACACAAGGCCTCCAAACTCGCCAACACCTACGATTTACTCAATTTTAGTTGAAATCTAGAGAAATCCCCATATTCACAAAGACTTCCCATAAGAAGAGGAGAAGTAGGGCTGCCACTTTAAAAAGGGCATCCCCAACCTGTACACCACAGATCTCTGGATTACCTTGAAGTTCCTGAAGAAATGGGCCAAGTGTCAAGACAAAGAGGAGGAGAAAGGGGACAACCTTCACATGTGCCCCGTCCTATAGGGAACTCCTCAGTAATCCATTAACATAAACTTGCACCTGTGGATTAGCATATAAGTCCCAACCACCTGAGAGAGTAAATCTTCTACACCATAAGCCTTCACAGCACCGTAGAGAAACCCCCACTCCAACCGATCAAAGGCCTTTTTGACATCAAAGCTGATCAGGAGAGCATGAATTCCCCCCCGAACACACCACCTCTAAAGCCGCCAAAAGCTGCCAAAATTCACATTCTTAGAAATCGCTCGCCCACATGCGACACCCACTTGTGGCTCTGCTACCAACAATGGGAGTACCCTCGCCAACCTATTGGTTATAATTACAGCCAAAGGTTTTGCTTCAATGTTTAACAAAGAAATGGAACAATATTATTCTGGCCTGTCTGGAAGCTTACCCGTTTTCAAGAGAACTATAATCTGCACCTTGTTCTGATGACTGGGCAACCAACCACACTGAATCAAGGCATTAAACACCTCCACCAGGACTGTACTGACTGTAAAAGCTTATAAAATTCACTTTGTAGCCCATCCAGTCCTGGTGATTTCCCCAAAGGATTCTGCCATATCACCCACTCCACCTCCTCCACACTACTGAGCATGTTCAACATAGCCAGATCCGAGTCTGAAACCCTGGGCAAATCCATACTAGATAGGTAAACCTCACTGTCCAAGGTACAATGGGTATGTGGTTCCATAAAGCTGGGCGAAAAACTCTTTCAAAACTATATTAATAGCACAGTCATGGTGCACTAAGCTTCCTCCTGCGTCCGCCAGAGTGGCAATCTTGCTAGGTCCTTTGCACCGTCAGATCAATCTGGCCAACAAACCGCCACTTTTATTGGCAAACCGATAACACTTGTATTTATAGTAAGCAAAATATTTCTTAGTGTGCCCATATAGTAGTTCAATCAAGGTCTACTTGGTCTCCAATAATTGGAGGCAAAAAAATAAAAAGACACCACATAGTAAAAACCTTTTTTAGACATATTAAAAGCTAAACACTGGCAAAAGAAACATGGGACCGCTTGACGACTGAGGGGTAAAAGGGGCACTCAGGGAAGACAAGATCATAACAAAGAGATTAAATGAATTTTTTGCTTCAGTCTTCACCGAGGAAGATGTGGGAGAGATACCAATGCCAGAAATGCTATTCAATGCTGACGAATCAAAAGAAACTGAATCAAATCTGTGTAAACCTGGAAGATGTAATAGGGGACAAATTGAAGAGTAGCAAATCGCCTGGACCAGATGGTATACATCCCAGAGTATTGATAGAATTAAAAAATGAACTTGCAAAACTATTGTTAGTAATATGTAATTAATCTTTAAAATCAAGCATGGTAACAGAAGATTGGAGAGTGGCCAATGTAACAGAGATTTTTAAAAAAAGGGCTCTAGAGGTGATCCAGGAAGTTACAGATCGGCGAGCCTGACGTCTGTGATGGGCAAAATGGTAGAGAAGAACAAAATTACAGATCATATACATAAGCATGGATTAACGAGACAAAGCCAACATGGATTCAGTGAAGGGAAATCTTGCCTCACCAATCTACTACATTTCTTTGAAGGGGTGAACAAACATGTGGATAAAGGTGAGCTAGTCGATACTGTGTATCTGTATTTTCAAAAGGCATTTGACAAAATACCTCAAGAAAGACTCCAGAGGGAACTGGAAAGTCATAGGAAAAGAGGTAGTACTCTACTGCGGACTAAAAACTGGTTAAAAACATAGAAAACAGTAGGATTAAATGATCACTTTCCTCAATGGAGAAGAGTTCATAGTGGGGTTCCACAGGGATCTGTGCTGGGACCGTTGCTTTTTAACATATTTATAAATGATCTAGAAATAGGAATAACTAGTGAGGTAATTAAATTTGCTGACACAAAGTTATTCAAAGTTATTAAATGGCAAGAGGATTGTCAAAAATTGTAAGAGGACCTTGAGACTGGGCATCCCAACGGCAAATGACGGTTAACGTGAGCAAGTGCAAAGTGACGCATGTGGGAAAAAGGAACCCAAACTATAGCTACATGATGCAAGGTTCCACATTAGGAGTCATCAACCTGGAAAAGGATCTAGGCATCATTGTTGACGATATGTTGAAACCCTCTGCTCAATGTGCTGCGGCGGCTAAGAAAGCAAATAGAATGTTAGGTATTATTAGGAAAGGAATGGAAAATAATAATGAGGATGTTATTATGCCTTTTTATCGCTCCATGGTGCAACCACACCTCAAATACTGAGTGTAGCTCTGGTCACCGCATCTCAAAAAAGATATGGTGGAATTAGAAAAGGTATAGAGAAGTGCAATACATTAGGCATCATAAGTACATAAGTAATGCCATACTGGGAAAGACCAAGGGTCCATCGAGCCCAGCATCTTGTCCACGAGAGCGGCCAATCCAGGCCAAGGGCACCTGGCAAGCTTCCCAAACGTACAAACATTCTATACATGTTATTCCTGGGATTTTGGATTTTTCCAAGTCCGTTTAGTAGCGGTTTATGGACTTGTCCTTTAGGAAACCGTCCAACCCCTTTTAAAACTCTGCTAAGCTAACCGCCTTCACCACATTTTCTGGCAATGAATTCCAAGAGTTTAATTACACGTTGGGTGAAGAAACATTTTCTCCGATTTGTTTTAAATTTACTACACTGTAGTTTAATCGCATGCCCCCTAGTCCTAGTATTTTTGGAAAGCGTGAACAGACACTTCACATCCACCTGTTCCACTCCACTCATTATTTTATAAACTTCTATCATGTCTCCCCTCAGCCGTCTCTTCTCCAAGCTGAATAGCCCTAGCCTCCTTAGTCTTTCTTCATAGGGAAGTCGTCCCATCCCCGCTATCATTTTAGTCGCCCTTCGCTGCACCTTTTCCAATTCTACTATATCTTTCTTGAGATACAGCGACCAGAATTGAACACAATACTCAAGGTGCGGTCGCACCATGGAGCGATACAACGGCATTATAACATCCTCACACCTGTTTTCCATACCTTTCCTAATAATACCCAACATTCTATTCGCTTTCCTAGCCGCAGCAGCACACTGAGCAGAAAGTTTCAGTGTGTTATCGACGACGACACCCAGATCCCTTTCTTGGTCCGTAACTCCTAACGTGGAACCTTGCATGACGTAGCTATAATTCGGGTTCTTTTTTTCCACATGCATCACCTTGCACTTGCTCACATTAAACGTCATCTGCCATATAGCCGCCCAGTCTCCCAGTCTCGTAAGGTCCTCTTGTAATTTTTCACAATCCTGTCGCGAGTTAACGACTTTGAATAACTTTGTGTCATCAGCAAATTTAATTACCTCGCTAGTTACTCCCATCATCTTTGATGATACACTGAAACTCTCTGCTCAGTGTGCAGCAGTGACTAAGTAAGCAAACAGGAATTTTTAAGAAAATAAATGAAAAACAAATCTGAGATTATAATAAGGCCTTTGTATCACTCCATGATGCGACCGGACCTTGAATACTATGTGCAATTCTGGTCACCGCATCTCAAAAAAGATACAGCAGAATTAGAAGTGTACAGAGAAGGACAACAAAATAACGGGAAAGGGGAGACTACCCTATGAGGAAATGCTAAAGAGGCTAGGGCTCTTCAGCTTGGATGTCTATAAAATACCGAGTGGAGTGGAACAAGACTCGCTGCCCAGAGACATAGCAATGCTCAACACCCTAAGATGGCACAAAGACCAACAAGGCTCAATGTCCCAGCACGGAGCAAGGCTAGACAAAGCCCATCCAAAGAGGGCAACGCCCGACAGAGCTTGACATCCAGGAATGGAGCACAGCTCAACAACGCTCGACGCCTAGAGCCAGAGCAAGTCTCAACCAGACCCGACGCCTAGAGCCAGGGCAAGGCTCAACCAGACCCGACGCCTAGAGCCAGGGCAAGGCTCAACCAGGTCCGACAGCCAGGGCAAGGCTCAACCAGGTCCGACAGCCAGAGCCAGGGCAAGGCTCAACCAGGCTCAATGTCTAGAGTCTGAAGAAAACTGAACCAGGCTCGAGGCTCATCAACTCACGATGCCAAAAAACAGGATAAGGTACGACGCACCAAGACAGCACAACCCGGCTCACAGTGCATAGACGGAGCCACCCAGAGACAGAGCAGAGCGCAACAAAGCAGAGCAAGTCACGGTTCCCAAGACAGAATCCACGTTGCTGCACCATGCCGGAGCAAGGCCCAACAAGCAGAGGCGGAGCACGTCCCAAGCTGCAGAGTCAGCACAAATCCCTACTTGCAGAGATGGAGGATGGGACGATGCCACTAACCTGGCGCAGGCTAGCCACCCAGAGACAGAGCAAAGCTAAAAGATCAGAGCCTGAGCAAGGGCTGACATCCAGAAACAAAAAAGGGAAGCTGAGTATCAGCAAACACAGAATGATCTCAGGCTCATAGACAGGGCAAGGCTCAACCAGTAAAGACGGAATAGGCTCCGTACAAAGTAAAAGACTGCATCCAGACCGGGATCAAACTCGACAGAGTCCGAGCAAGTCTCAACACCCAGAGGTAGAGAAGGCTGGACGCACATAGGCAGAGCAAAGCTTGATGCACCAAAACAGAGCAAGCCTCGATGTACTGAGACACAGCAAGACTTGGCGTACAAGGCCGGAGCAAAATCTTATACCTAAAGATACCAAAATCTTATACCTAAAGGTTCGCCAAAAGGAAGGATCGCAAAGGTGAGTGGAAGGAAGACTGCTGGAGCCCAAGATAGATACAGACTTCCCGGAGGTACAGAACTACCCTGCTGGAACAAGGGCCCATCACCAGAAAGAAAAAGAGGAAATGCTAAGAGACATAGCCAAAACCACATCCTATACCAGGCAGAGACAGCCAAATGTCCACTAACAGGGGAACCTGCCCTGACCTGCAGTCAGAGAAACATGGCCGCTGAGACAGCAAAACAAAGAGACTCCCATGTCCAAAAACGCCACCTGCAAGAGGAAACAATGCCTAGCCCAGTTCCCTAGGAGAAACAGGATGAAACTAAAAAAGATAGGTTCAACTGGATCCGCAAAGGGGAGCCTGCTCACAGACCTCGGACAAGCACCAAAGCTGGCCAGGAAGACAAAGGTCACCTCAACTACACACAAGACGACACCAGTGGTCTGGAAGGGAAAAGGACCCTGTCCTCCAGCGTAAGAGCCACATGAAGTATAGGCCTCGCGCTCCGCCCGAAGAACCGGCCACTCAAGGACCAGAAGGAGAATCACCTCAAAGGCACCCTGAAACGCCTCCAAGCTGCTATCTCGAAACAACTGATCGCAGTGTCACCTAGCAAGACGACAACCCGGCTGAGGTGGCAAGACGAAATTCTTTGCAGGGACCAAACTCCGCCTACCCTGCATGCCCATAAAAATCCTAGCCAAGCTAAAAAGCAGGCACGTGCTGTCAAAGGAGAAGGCTGCCCAAGCTGGAGCACAAAACCCTTGGGCAGGAGAACCAGAGATAGGAATCAGCATCAGCCTCACCAAAAATCTAGGAGAAAGAGAGGTCCACTAATGGGGATGGTGAAAAAGTAGACTTTGATAAGATCCTAGGGAATTAAGAGCCCCAGGAAGCCCCTGTGGTAGCCACTAGAATTCCTCCAGCAAGCCCACCCCGATATCATCCCCAAGTTCTGCAGGGACCCCAAGGAGCCAGGGCAGGGAGCTTCTAAGAAAGCGAGGCCACTGAGGGCTGACAAGGAAAACACAAAGCCGGACAAGCACCTGTAGCCCCAGCCATACTCCAGGAGCACGACATGACAGTATATTGTGGAGGGAGTTCCTGAAACCAGCGCTGCAACTCCCCCGAGAATATCAGCAAGAAAGGGGGGAAAACAGGGCACCAAGAGGGGAGAGGTGGCCAAACATGAAAGAGGAAAACCGCGGCTGTCCTCTCAGGGCACTGCAGGCTTTTTTTTTTTTTTCTAATCTGGGGGCACCACAAAGAGCATGGTTACCAGGGTAGAGAAGGGACTGCAGAAACCAGGACCCGGAGAAGACGGCATACAAGGAGAAAGGAAATAATTAGTCTCTCTCCCACCATTAGCCCAGTCGGACAGATGACAGACTATGAAGCTGCACCGAGGCAGGACTGAAAGGCTCCTGCACTCACCTCTCACATACTGCCACTGGTAGGGCACTAAGGAATCCCGGCAGTAGCACAGCACCAACGTGGGAAGCCCCATGCACTGCACTGAGAAGCAAACAAAATGGCGTATAAAGTACAAGAGACGCAGAGCCCGCCAAAACAAACCACCGCCAATGGGACTGCTGAGAAACGCGGGGAGGACCTCCACAGCAGAGCAGACAATCAAACCCACCAGAAAGTGACAGGGAAGACAGTGAACAGCGGAGAAAAAGATACACAGGTAGAAGTATTAGCCAAAAGTACCTGACAGTTTTAGCTCTCAGAAGGGTTGCAGATATCTGACTTACAGTAACAGCAGATCAACATAGAGAAAACGTTGCTAAAGAGTTTTGTTTTTTTTAAGAGGCAGGAGGATACACAGAGCCACAAGCCACAGGAAAGGCCTAGGTCTATAAGAAGCCCCCCAAGGGAGAAAACAGGAGGGGGAGGGTCCTGGCACCACCAGGTGTACCCCAACTGACTGGCAAAGCCATGCCAAGCCCCCAGCTCAACTAAACCCGTGGGAACAGGCTAGGAGCAAACAGTACACCAGAGCTGCACAGGAGATGTCCATCCACCTGCTGAGATAGAGAGAACTTCAGTGGTTTGCTATATGTGGACCTGTGCATCCATCTTACCTCACTAGTCTCTCTATCTCCACCTGCTGGTAGAGGGACATAACCTATTCATCTCTGGAATTCACTGTCAAAGAACATGGTGAAAACAGTTAGCTTAGCAGATTTTTAAAAAAGGTTTGGCTAATTTCCTAAAAGAAAATTCCATATGCCATTATTAAAATGGACTTGGGGGGGAAAAAAAAAACACTGTTTGCTTTTAGGATAAGCAGCATTTAAGGAAAATTGTGTGTTACCTGGTATTTTCATTAGTCGGTGTCCATTGTCCTGAACTAGCAAGTTTTATTCCTTCCCACCAGCAGTTCTCTCTACCTGCATCTGAATTCAACCAGTTTCATCACCGGCTATGTGTGGCGCTCTCTGGAACAATCCAGCCCAACTAGCAGAAGGTTCCTTTTTGTAACACACCCAGCCCCATCAACCTCTGCAGCTGAAATAAGCAAGCAAGTCAAACACCACACAGTGGCACTCACTACCCTGCATGTACCAGGAAATAGCTATCTCACAGGAACCCTGTATGGGTGCAAATTGTAGTCCAATCTTTTTCATTTACTTCTAATAAGAAAAGAGCCTGCCATGAGTGGGAAAGCGCGGGGTACAAATGTAACAAAAAAAAAAAAAAAAAGAGAAAAACATATCCAGAACCCCAAGCCAAGGTCTTCCAAGGCAGGGCCAGCATTAGAGGTGGGAAAACAGGGCAATTACCCTGGGCCCTAATGTTACTTGGAACCCCTGTACTGTTTAGCAAAAGAATGTCGCCATCCTGCAAATCTCCTCAAGTGAAACAGTCAAGGCCTCGCCCAGGATGCCGCCTCAGCCCTGGTTGAGATGGCCTTCAGTCCTTGAAGCAATGGACAACCCAAACCAATATAGGCGGACTCAATAGCTGCCTTAATCCACCTCACAATAGAAGTCTTAGAGGCCGCCTGGCCCTTCCGAGGATAAAGAGTTTATCAGAGACATGAAACTCATTATCTCCTTCAGGTACCGGTAAAGCACCCTCCAGACATCCAGTTTGTGGAGCCTCCAGTCTGCAGTGGATGAACCACGAAGACAGGACAAACACACCTCCTGAATCAGAAGGAACAGAGACACCACCTTTGGCAGAAAGGAAGGGATCGAACGCAAGGACATTGAATGCTCCGCAAAGGTCAGATACGGGTCCTGGCACAATAGGGCCTGAAGTTCTAAGGTCCTTGATTAAAACAGAGTGTAAAAGCTCAAATGGAGACCCTCACAACACCTGGAGAACCAAATTGAGGTCCCACAAAGGAAAGAAGGATTACGCGTAGGGTGCAAGTGCACCCCTTCCTTCAAGAATCCAGCCACCTCTCCTTTGCAGAGGCAGGGATCTGCCAGGTACCTTTGCTCAAAAGCTGGAAAGTGCAGCCACTTGGAGTTCAATGCAAGCCCCTGTTCCAAACCCTGCTGCAAGAACCCCAAGATACTGAGAAACTAAGTCTTCCAAGAGAATAAGGACCACTCCACTGCACCAAGATTCGAAAACTCAACCAGACCCTGACAGACAGATGTGGAGGTTTTCCTGGACCCCAGTGGAGTAGAAATCACTACAGGAGAAAACGTAAGTCTCTCTAACACTACCTTTCGATGGATGCACCGTAAGCCAGAAGGGATCCAGATGCCCCAAGTCTACTGGCCTTTGCCGCAGGATCCCCCAACTCCTGGGCAGATGAAGGGGGTCATCTAACAGAGGGTGCCAGAGATCCACATACCAAGGTCTGCAGGGCCAATCCAGCGCCACCAGCAAGACCAAATTAAAAATGACATGCAATCCGGCGCAACACTTGGCCCACCAGAGCCCACAAAGGAAACACACTGAGTTGCTCCACTATTGGCCAAGGCTGAACCAGGAATCTAATCCCTGAGAAGCTGGGTCCCCTCCATCAACTAGTGTTCTGCCTTCGCACTGGCTTGCAAAGCCATCAGGTGAAACCGAGGAAGCCCCCAATGGTCCATAATGAGCTGAAAGGCCTGATGTCCCAGCTCCCAGTCTCCTGGATCCAACAGAAAGCAACTGAGAAAATCTGCTCGAATATTATCCTTGCCCACAATATGGACCAGCTAGAGGTGCTTCTGCCCAGCAGCAGAAGCTCGACGCCTCCAGGGCCACCGCCTGATTCAGTCCCACCCTGCCTGTTGATGTATGCCCCCGTTATCACATTGCTCATCACAGACACCTTTCCCTTCCAGGAGCAGTTGAACTCCAGCACAACCAATCAGACCACCCGGGTCTCCAGGTGGTTGATGGACCTGGTACCCTGTGCTACCCACCCTAGGAAGTGAGCTCCCCAGTCAAGGAGACTTGCATCCGTGGCAGTGGTGTGCTGGTAAATGTTTAACAGGCTCTCTCCCCCCCCCCCCCCCCCAAATTGCAGAACTGGCTATAGCTGGGGAGAGAGCCTGGGGGGGGGTGGCAATGCATTACTCCAGGAAAAAAAAATTAAATGATCCCAGGCTCCAATCTAATTCATGTTTAATGTGCGATAAAATGCCATAAATAAGTAAATAAATATAAACTTTTAATGTTGAGCACCTGATTCTAAAAGTGAACATATTCCAAACACTATAATGAAAATAAAATGATTTTTTTCTACCTTTGTTGTCTGGTGACTGTTTTTCTGATCATGCTGGCCCAGTATCCGATTCTGCTATCATCTGTCCTCTTAACTCCGTTTCAAGGGCTTCCTTTCCATTTATTTCTTTCCTTTCCTCCTTTCTTCTTCATTTCTGGTCCTCAGCTTCTGCCTATTTTCTTCATCCATGTGCAGTTTTTCTCCTCTCTTCCTTTTCCCTCATCTCATCTCCTTCCTCACTCTTCCCTCCCCTCCATCCATGTCCAGCACTTCTTCTCTCTCCCCTCCTGTCCCCTGCCCTCCATCCACCCATGTCCAGCAGTGACCCTCCTCTCCCCTGCCCTCCATCCACCCATACCCAGTGACCCTCCTCTCCCCTGCCCTCCATCCACCCATGTCTAGCACTGACCCTCTTCTCCCTGCCCTCCATCCACCCATGCCCAGCAGTGACCCTCCTCTCCCCTGCCCTGTATGCACCCATACCCAGTGATCCTCCTCTCCCCTGCCCTCCATCCACCCATGGCCAGCAGTGACCCTCCTCTCCCCTGCCCTCCATCCACCCATATCCAGCAGCAGTGACCCTCCTCTCCCCTGCCCTGCATGCACCCATACCCAGCGCAACCCTTAGTTCTCTCCCCTCCATCCACCCATGCCCAGGGACTCCCTTTTCTCCCCTGCCACCCCTCCCAAATTGTTCACCGGCGACTTCTCCTCCCTCCCTCCGGATCCGTCCCTCACCAATCTGACTCTTCTAATTCTTCGGCGGGGCAGTCTTGCCTGCCCGCTACCAGCGCTGACTCTCCCCTGCCAGTTCGCGCTTCAAAATGGCCGCCGAGACTTCAGTAGAAGTCTCGCGAGGCCACCTCTGGAAGTCTCGGCAGCCATTTTGAAGCGCGAACCGGCAGGGGAGAGTCAGCGCTAGTAGCGGGCAGGCAAGACTGCCTGCCCCGCCAAGAATTAGAAGAGTCAGGTGACGGTCGGTGACAGTGAGGGACCGGATCGGGCGGGCGGGCGGGAGGAGAGCTGGCTCGCAGTAGGAAACAAACAACCAGCTCGCAAGTCGGTATAAATTGTAACAACCGGCTCGTGCGAGCCGGCTCCAGCACACCACTGATCCATGGTGACCAACACCCATTAAGAAGGATCCAGAGGGACAGCCTTCCCCCCCCCTCAAAAGGCTCACCGGACTGAGCCTGGCCTTGGGCATGAGCAGCAGCAGAAGTCCAGAGAGGCTAGCTCCAACCGGGACAAATGGGCACGCTGCAGAGGACACATGAGCCCTCACCCAAGGCACCACCCTTTAGAGTAGCTGCCTTGCAGCCCAGGAGCTGCAAGTAATCCAAGATTATGGGCCACAAAAGCTCACACAACCGGCGTTTCCACACCCACAACTTCACCTGCTCATTCGGGAGAAACATCCTTCCCTGATTCATGTTGAAGCAAACTCCCAGCTGCTCCAGAACCTGAGAGGGAAACAGATGACTGTTGGCCGAAACACGGACCGTGTAGGATCCCATTAAACTTTTCTGGTGCTCTTACTCCTTATGGTTTTTCTGGTCTGTTTTGGTTCATCTTCCGTCATTTTTTGTGGTTTGTGTTTGATTTTACGGGAGATTCGGACTTTCCTTTTGTGTGTTGGACAATTCATGACCCAGCCCAGGGACTCCAGGAGGAAGATGACCTGACAGGTCTCCGATGCCGAGTCCGCACGAATCAGCCAGTCATACAGGTATGGGTGAACGACCCCCCCCCCCCCCCCCCCCGATGATGCACTAAAAAGAACACGGAAAGTGGGGTGTCTGACGGTACATCCAACCACAAAAGAAAGACATCAAATCCAATAGGGAAGAACATTTATTGTGATAAATACATTTCTGAGACTCAACACAGCGCTGAAGGTACACGGTCACCACCACCATCACTTTGGAAAAGTGCATGGTGCTACAGAAAGGCCAAAAAGGCAATACCCAAAAATGAAAATGCTTGCCCGGCACAAAGAAGCGCAGATATCTCCTGTGATGATCCACATTGGGGATATGAAGATAAGCCTCAGTGAGGTCCAAGAAAGTCAGGAACTTCCCCAACTGCACCGATGCTATGACTGAGCACAACATCTCCATTCTAAACTGCTAGACCCTTAGACAAGTGTTGGCCCCTTTGAGGTCCAAGATGTGATAGAAGGCACCACAAAATATATGGAGTACCATCCCAGTCTGCACTCCGCTGGAGGCACAGGCTCCACTGCCCCAAGACTGCACGGTTCTACAAGGTGGAAGTGACCGCCTGTTTCAGAGCTGAGCTGTAAGACGAGGTCATGAAGGAGTTGAACACCAGATGGGCTATCTAGCCCCTGCCAACCATCTGCAGGACCCAGGAAATCAGAGGCCATGCCTCCCCCATATCCTTCAACAGCTATTCCAGGTCTTCTCCAAAGAACAACTACCCACTAACAGGATTCAGAAACAGCTTTTTGTAGGCTGCATCTACCACCCAGTGGTGAAGCCACAACCACCGAAGCAGCCACTGCACAGGAAGCTAAGCGTCCAGATCATATAGAATGTCCGCAAAAACTGCTATCCCACACTCCAAGCAAGCCACGTTCGGGGACTCCAGAAGCTGTTGCAACCACCACACCATGGCTCTTGCCACATAACCACTACAAATGGTAGCCTGAATACTGATGTCCCCACAAAAAACAGGCCATGTGGAGTTACTGCTCCACCTTTATGTTTTGAGGCTCCTTCAGGACTGAGCTCCCCTGTAATGGCACAGAAGTCACCTTAGCAACTGCTGTGACCAGAGCATCTACCTTAAATAAAGGCCAATACTTTTCAACCTCCTATGGAGCAAAAGTATAAAGGTGATCCAGAGGCCTGGTACCTCTAAAGGAGGCCATCTGAAATTTCTCCCTCAGCCACCATCATGCGGATAAGAGCCTTGTGATGAGAGAAATGCTTAGCGGGTCCAGCGAGTCCCTCCAGCAGTTGATTCCCATCAACAGGGTCCACAGCCAGAGTCCAAAGCATAGAAAGGGCCCTAGTAACCTCATCAATAAGAAAGACAGCTCATCTCACCGAAAGAGACAGATCACGGGGGACCACTCTTCCTCAGCTTCGAGATAGGGGATTCTTGAAAGCCTCTTGAGTCCTCCATTGCCTCCAGCGCCCACCCCTCAGTACTATACTTCAGAGCCCAAACCGAGCCCCACCAGAGGGTGGGGGGGCCTCTGTGCAACTGCTGTCAGACCAAGTGTGCCAAGCTCTACAGCCAAAAATCTCCAGGGGCCACCGGGGGAGCCCCCAACCCCTAAAGTGGAAGAGAGAGGTTCCTGCTGCTAAGAAGCAGAAGAAATCTCCAAAGGAGACAAAATGGCTGCAAGGCAGGGAGAAGAGGGAGCACATATCAACTCCGGAAGCCCCTCCGTGACCCCTCCCCCACAGGCCATTTCCAAAGTCGGAAATGGTCTTTTGCACTGTGTGCAGACAGAACCAGCAGCCAAACTAAGCTACTGGTTCCTGCACAAACATCAGCATTTCCCAGAGGGCATCCCTGGCCAAGTGTCAGGCAGGCACCTGTCCGACACGCTGCCTAAACCTGCCTCAGCCCAGAGATCCAGCTTCTGCACTATCCCAGGTTCTCTGGGGATGTTAATTAAGGGAAATCCCTCAACTGCAAGGTAGAGAGAATTGCCTGTTCAGAGGTGCTCTGCTTTTCCTCCTTATTCCCTAAAACAGGGGAAAAGGTTGTTCAGGGCAACTGGGGGGGATGGGAGACCAGCACCCCTAAGGCGAGATCCCTCTGGACTAACCTAAAACCTTGCCCACTGGCACTAAGTAGTGCAACTGAGTTCAGAACTTGTCTCCTCAGCCCCCAACCAGGTACGGTCCCGAGACTGTGACCTGGAAGCAGCTGTTAGGCTCAACCACACTGTGTGGCCGCTGCCAGCTAGGTCAGGGACCAAGCACCACAGCATAACCTACTACCTACTGGAAAGTAGAGACTACTAATAGATTGTTCCAGAGAGCACCACACATTGCAGCCGGCGATATCACTGGTTGAATTCAGTTTTCTCTACCTCCATCCGTTAGTGGGAAGGGATAACACCTGTGGTTCAGAACAGTATAAGCTGACAGTAAGAAAAATCTGTTTTACTCTTTTGGGATCTTACCAGATACTTGTGACCTGGATTGGCCACTGTTAGCAACAGGATACTGGGCTTGATGGACCTTTGGTCTGTCCTAATATGGCAACACGTATGTTCTTATCTTCACTTTCCCCACTTCACTCTTACATCCTTCCTTTTCTAAAGAGGAAGAAATTGCACATCTTCTCTCCTCCTCCAAACTATCTGTTCCTCTGATCACTTTCCCACCCAGCTAGGCCAACCTCTCTCTCTCATCAATGTCATATCCTCAACCTACCACTGTCCACTACAGCTGTTTCTGATGTTTTCAGACATACTAGGGATTACATCATTCCTCAAAAACCCTCCACTGGATCATACCAGTCCTTCCACTATCTTATTTCCCTCCTCCCTTTTGCATTCAAGTTATGTGAATATGTCATTCACCATTGCCGTCTTTACTTTTAACCTATTCTTGGATCCACTACAATCTGGCTTTCACCCTCTACAGAAACAGCCCTTGCCAAAGTCTTTACTGGCTAGATCCATGTGATTTTGATCTTCATTCTTCTTAGCCTATCTGCTCCTTTAGACACCATTGTTCACCAGCAATACTACTTGATACTCTGTCCTCACTTGGATTTCAGGACTCTGTTCTGTTTTGGTTTTCTTATCACTCACTGCACTTTTAGAAACAAGACTATAAGTGGGCACTTCCATTTAGGTGCCCCAATGCAATGCAGCAAAAGCCTATTCTACATTGGCACATGGACACCCAGAGGCTATTATAAATACTAGTGTAACTCGGGTGCCTAAAATTTAAGCACCTGCAATTACATCAACCATGGACCTGCTATAACCGCAGCACCAAAGTACTGCAAGAATGCAAAAAAAGTGTTGTAAGAAACAGGCTTCTCATATAAAGTAGTTTGAATGTTATTGTCCCGAAAAAAAATTGACATCTAAAACAAAATCTATACAATCACAATGCGATGTCCAAGTAAAATGAGGATTAAGGATTCAAGGAATTCAACCAAAACAAAAATCGTTGCAAGCTGTCATCAGTATCCACCCAAATAAAACATGTCATCCAAAAAAAATTTCAGAATGAAAATATACAGAAGTGTAAACAAATTGTTCCTCAAATGCCGCCACATATAATGTAGCCACGGATGGTGCAGAAGAGGCCTCCATCACAACACCTTGTGATTGTTCATAAAACCGGCCCTGAAATAAAAAATAATTGAATCTGATAACCAACTCTGATATTATTAAAAAGCCAGTGAAAATGCAATGAGGAAACTGCCTGGAATTTAAGACAGGCTCAATAACTGTCAGCGCTTCATCTTGTGGGATCCGAGTGTACAAAGAAGTAACGTCCATCATAAAAAAAATAGCACCAGATGATACTGCACTATCCTGTATCAAACGCAAATAGTATCTTGAAAAAATTATTTAACCTCTATGGCTTTGGGCTTTAAAAAAAAATGGTCTATAAATTGTGCTAAAGGCTGTGTGTTGTGTGTAATACAATGAAATACCACTTGTATGGCGATTGCCATTACGGCATAATGTAAGCCACATTGCGCCTGCAAATTGGTGGGTGGGAGAGAGAGAGAGTGTGTGTGTGTGTGTGTGTGTGTGTGTGTGTGTGTGTGTGTGTGTACGTACACACACACACACTGGGATGTCCAGGGGGAGTGGCAACATACTTATCTATGTTAGGAAGAAAATTAATACAGCAGGTTTGTGGAGAGGCATGACAATTTTGTCTCCTTTGCAGCCAACATGCCATTGGCAGCTGCACCAAAAACCACCACTTTAATGTCACATTTTAGAGCCAGCAACAGGTCCACAGCTCACAGTTAATATGCCGTAACATCACCAAGCTGCCCATGGACTTCTTGCACGTATTGTTGTCAAGACTGCACAATAGTAGCACAAATCACAAGATCTTTGTTGTCACGTAATTCCACCAAAGCCTGATGCTGAAATTTAATAGTGTTAAATCGTTCAAACAAAAAAAGTCAATTCCATGGAGTCGTAATATTTAAGAACCAAATTCTGAAGTCAAAATAGCAGGATCCATGGGGCCTGGTGGACACCATTTACAAAGTAATCATTTAATAGAAATGTCTGGTCCAGACGAATGTGTAACAAAAACATTTTTTCAATTTTCTATCAACTTGAAAATAGCAATCCTAGAGCCCTGTTTACTAAGGCATGTTATAATTTTTAACGCGCCTACAATTAGCACGTGCGCTAACCGTGTAGGCGCCCATAGGGATATTGTAGGCATGTACACGGTTAATGCACGTTAAAGACTAACGTGCATATAACACGGCTTAGAAAACAGGGCCCCTAGTGTTAAAGGTATCATAATGTGGGGACAAATGTTAAATTGTTTTTTTTTTATATCAGAAACCTGTTTCTCAACACTTTATGCATTTTTCTAGTTTTTATACATACTGGCTGAAGACCAGTTTGCCAATCAGTTTCTGCATATTCCGATAATCTGTTCTTCTGTTTTGCAGTTTAAATAACAAGCAAATTATCCACTTGTTTTTCAGCTATCGGTTATCCCATCTCAGTTATTAAGGCGGCTTATTTGACAACACCTTTTACCAACAGGGAGCTACTGCTTCTGTGTAAGTGCAGGACGTCAGGGGACAGGCTGGTGCCTGACTCCTTATTCCAACTTTATTGCTGCAGTCCTTTCCATTTTAAATAAATATTGGTCTATATTATCTGTACATGAAGAACTTAGTGCATTTTCTATTAATGTTTACTGACGCAGCAAAACTGTGGGTGAGATATTGACATGAAAGCACTTGGATTATTCTCAGACAAAATGCTCTTCTGACTAGTCATCAAGAATGTGGTTCCTCCACTTTGGACTCAATTGGATAGATCCCCAAACCCAATACAGAGTCTTCTAGATCCAACATTACATGCAATTCAATTCAAATAATGTGGTTTACATTATCATATGCTCCTGCAAGTTGACTTATGTTGAGATTAATTTTCACAGGTCTAGAACATCCAATGAACATAAATCTCATTTGAAATACGTTTTGACAGCTCGTCTTGTGGCTCACTGGAAAGCCAAACAGTATAACATTGAATATTACTATTGGCTAGTACTTGACAACATTGAAATGGGATGCGAGGGAAGGGATAGATTCTTTATTGAATTATAAAGAGCAATCTTGGATTATCCATTTAAACACTCTTGGAATTTAATTCTGAAATGGATTGGATGGGTCATCAATTTAAAGCAGCCAATGCAATGGTTTCTTTGATGTCATGTGATCACACTGCTTGAATTTATGTAAGACGCAGTGGCCATATTGTTGCAAGTTTATGGATACATTGAAAAGATTTCTGAAGACAGATAGTGCTTTTAAGCTTCAAAGTTTCAGTTACAATGTTGATTTGGAAAAGATTATTTTTTGTGACAGTGACTCCTACCCTGACGCAGATATGGCAAAACATACTGGATGTTTCAAATAAGTGCTGAAATAAAATATCACAAAAATGTATGACATAGGACCTCACTGACCGATGAGGATTTGGATGTGCTAGAAGTATTTTGGACTGCATAAGACGCCACTTCTGAAGGTCATACGTGGGGAGGGTGATATGATAGAAGTCTACAAGATAATGAGCGGATTAGAGCGGACATTTGTGAAGCGTTTGTTTACACTTTCAAACAACAACAAAACCAGGGGACACAAGATGAAGCTAGAATATGGTAGATTTAAAACAAATAGGAGAAAGTTTTTCTTTACTCAGCGTGTAGTTAGACTCTGGAACTCGTTGCCGGAGAATGTAGTGACAGCAGCTGGCCTTAAGGAATTTAAAGGGGGTTTGGACAGATTCCTGAGGGAAACGTCCATTGAACATTATTACATTTTGGGGGGGGGGGGGGGGGGGGGGGGGAGGGTTTACCGGGTTCTTGAAGCCTAGACTGCCCACTGTCAGAGACAGGATGCTGAGCTCGCTGGACCCTTGGTCTTTTCCCAGTATGCCGGTGCTTATGTACCCTAAGTTTCAGTGATTTATTACTTGACAGTGTCATTAGACGACTGTGAGATGAGTTGCACCTAAAGTTAGGAGAATGCAATTGCTGTTACAGAATCTGCACTCAGCATCCTGGTGCCCAACTTTAGGCAACCTTTTGAGAATTACCCCCTTGTGTATGTATCAATCAGCACATATATACAATTAAAATTAGGGTTTTCCTCACACCTTTTTAATAGTGGTGCAAGGCAAGTTATATTCAAGTACTGTAGGTATGTCCCTGTCCACAGAGGACCTACAATCTAAGTTTGTGAGACAACAAGGGTTAAGTGATTTTTCCCAAGGCCACAAGAATCAATGAGATTTCAACCTCTGCATCCCCAATTCTCAGCCCACTGCTCTAACCACTAGGCTCTTCCTTCACCTTAAATATAAAATAAGGTTAGAAGAGGCTCTACTTACACATAGATGGAAGCATGCAGATAAGAGGCATGCTCTGGGCAGATCTCCTAAGTACATGTGAACTCCATATATATAACTTGTAAATGCACGTGTATTTCTGTTTTTAAATATGGAATTCACATATACTTACATCTGCCCAGAGCATGCCTCTTATCCAGATAACCTCTTTTGTACTGGAGCTTAAAGAGGAAACTGTATTCAACTCTAATACATTTAAAGCAACCTTCCTTGGGATGAAGTGAATTTTAGCAGTTTGTTAATTAGTTCATTAGCACCTCAGACATGCTGGTTTATAAAACACACATATACATATAAGTGGCAAAACCCCTGTCTTAGAGGTAGCAGTGCTGGGCAGACTTCTACAGTCTGTGCCCTGAAAATGGCACATACAAATCAAGGTAAGGTATACACAAAAAGTAGCACATACGAGTATCTTGTTGGGCAGACTGGATGGACTGTGCAAGTCTTTTTCTGCCATCATCTACTATGTTCCATACATGTACTATGTATAAGCTTCCTAATGTCACAGTTTTTTAATGTTTTATTTATAAAATGGAATATTCTGTTCTGGATGGTGCTAAATACACTTGTTTCTTCTGCATTGATATAAACATATTGCGTAAAAGGCTCAGGCTATACCAAATATTTTACAAGTACTTTTACAGTTCTAAACATACACTTCCCTACCTGGATGACCTAAACAAAAGTTACCCTCTGTATCACTTTAAATGTTTTCTAGTCTTTTGTTATTCATTATACAATGTACGATCAATTCATCTATATAGCATTAGCAATGGTGCTGGATTCCCAAATTAAATGTGTAGTATTCATCTTGACTGCTGTAGACTACCTGAAGACAGAAAATATATATACAATAAAAAAGTATTTCCTACATATGGACTCCTGTTGGTTGCACTAGATCATGACCCTTTGCTAAAACTATTTTACAGAGACGTCTCATCGACATTATAGGTTCCAATGAGGCATTTCAACACTAAAATATCAGAATCATTTCCTTAAGAACTTTTGATAGTCAAGACATTATAAAGAAAGAGGACCACCTTATTACAGATATTACCTAAATATTTCATTATTCACATGGATTGTGTGTTCAAGAGTTTGCAATTAAAGGAAATTAGCATTTAATCTGGAAATCTGCTGGTTTGTCACAGAGTATTTCATTAGATTACAAAAACTCCTATTCTGCAAACCCTGTAAAGTTCTATGTAGATTCAAAACTAAGAGAACCAAGTAATCCCTGAGAAACAAAAAATACAGAGCAATATACAATAAAATTCAGTACCTCATCTCTAAGTATTTATTTTTTTTCAAGCCTTTCAAAATACCAAACAGTGTAACATTCTAATCTATAATAGTAAGGAATTCAAGGTTCAATTTATTTGATTGACTGCTTAAGATATTGTATACCGCTTTGTTTGTAGTAACAATATAAATCAGTTCATAGTCAGAAAGGAAAATACGATGTAATACGTTTTAAATTTTACTTTCCATCTGCATATTGCGTCTCCATGCCTCCAGCAATTCCAAACAATAGATGCTTGGTAGGAAAAACCCATTAGGAAAACTACTTTAGAACATAATCTTTTAGGGCCTGGGAGATGTAATAACATAGTATTATGACATGTATGTCAATGGGGGACAGGATTGGTACACTGTATAAGTAACATGATGGAGCTCTCATATATCATCGTACATAATTTAAACTGAATTTGGGTCTCGATAGGCAACCAAAGGTAATCTATAACAGTGGAGTAATTTTGCTATGTTTATAGGTACAGTACAGTCGAGCCACCGTATTTTTAATTGTTTGCAATATTTAACACTGCCCACAAACATCACGGGACAGCAATAAACTCTGCACTACTAACCAAAAAAAAAAAAACAACGAATCAGATAGTGTGACATCGTTTTCTTCATAATACAAAAGATTTTTTTTAACCAATGAATGCACCTGCAACTCAAGTGTCAAGATACTATTTAAAAAGACTCCCAACATTTTTACCAGATTCAAATTTTAAGTTAGGATTACCCAACCTAAGTATGTCATCATTCCAAATGTCATCAAATTGTCCAATTAACTTGATCTGGGGACTTTTCTTTTTTTTCATTAGAGAAAAAAAAACCCATTTATCCTGATGTTCCACCAGTAGATTGTAATGTAAGAAGTAGAAATTATATATCATCTGCATATATGAAAACTTAATATCCTGTCCAAGGCTTTTGCCTAATTAACTTAAAAGTACGTTAAACAAGGTTGGAGACAGTGGAGATCCTTATAGAAAGCTTTCTGATTTGCTAATCCCTTTGGTTCAACTTATTTTGCTTATTTGGAAAGACATTTCAGCTATTGATTATACTGTATGGTGGAATATAGTTAATCATATTGCTGAATGTGAAGCTGTAGAATTGTGTGACAATTACAAGATATGGGAACCTTGGAATGTTATTTGAAATTGCCTGCACCTCACTTGGCAACAATGTTAATTCATGATTTCTGTGCACACTTGTTTGTTATGTTGTGTTATCCATTGTTGCTTAACATTTCTAATACTTCAACTAACTGCTGATTCTTGCCCCCGAGTTGTACTGCTATACACAAAATGTGAAGATAGAGTTCTCTGAGCGTTGGGTCTCTGGAGGAAGAGACTTCAGATACTCTGTATTCACTATGTAAATATCGTGAATCATAGACTGTCATAGATCTCATTACACACTTAATATTTGAGACTATGATACAGGTTCCTCATTAGTCAAAAACCTCCAATCTAAACGTGTTAAGAGAATTCTCTTATTATAAGAAAGATAAGAGAAATCTCTAACACGTTTAGATTGGAGGTTTTTGACTAACGAGGAACCTGTATCATAGTCTAAAATATTAAGTATGTAATGAGATCTATGACAGTCTATGATTCACAATATTTACATAGTGAATACAGAGTATCTGAAGTCTTTTCCTCCAGAGACCAACGCTCAGAGAACTCTATCTTGCCATTTTGTGTTTAACATTTCTAATAAAATGCTAAACTTAAAAAAATAAAAAGTTAGTTGGACATCTGTCTGCCTTTAAGACTACTGTCTGGCAACGGACCCCCACACCACAGGGGTTGTTCTTCCAATTCTCCCACCTTGTCCTCTGCCTTTAGAAAGTGAATGTAGAAGTTTGAAACAGATAGCATTCCTTTGCGTATGACGTTAGATCCTTTGCATAAAGCACTCTGATGCAGGTAGATAAATGTAGATGACGTCAGTCTTGTTGATACAAAATTATTCAGCATAAACTGGGAAAAGACACTATCTCAAAAAATTATGTACAGGCACTTTCAGATACCTTATTTTAATACTACATTACACTACACAACATACTGCACTTTATGTTTGTGGACATTATAAAACATAAAGCTGTATTTCTCTATTTCTCTGTTTATTACCCTCCTCTCACCTACCAACACCCATTCTGTTAGAATATCAATGAAATGCTTTGATGTCCCCATGCATACCCTCACCCTCCCACTCTGTCAGACAGTCAAAGTAATGCTTTGATGTTTCTCTCAAATATACTATCTGCTACCTCATTTGCTTATTTCCGATCTGAGGAAGAAGGGCAACCTTCGAAAGCTAATCAAGAAATGTATTAAGTTATGTCCAATAAAAAAGGTATCATCTTATTTTCTTTTCCATGTTTTATTTTGTTTGATGTCTATTGATAACCTGTTTGGGGACAAAAATATATCTTCCAGTCATAACATGATAGTGGGCTTTGACTTTAAGTGCTAAAACATTTAGAGGGTAAAAACATATGCTAATTACCCCGTGTTGTATACAATTGTCCCATAAGACATTTGTACCTTTAGAAACAGTTTACCACCACTGTTTGTTTTACCTATTAAACCCAAATCATATTTTGTCCTTGCTCTCCCAAAAGTATCTTTCAAAATAAAATCAAAATTACTGGGACACAGAACTATCGTACACTGGAACAATAAGAACATTATGCCCAAACTGCTCTATATTAAACAAGCCAAGGGGAGAAACAGAAGGAACACAGTTAAAATAGTCACGAGTTTCATCCTGTTATGGACCTGCGGGAAAAATTTTTTTACCAGCCCCAGAGATATTACATCATCTTTTTGTTTCTTTACACATTTCAGGAGGACACAAAGGTGTCCAAATCTTGAACACCTCATTGCTTTATGAAACCAAGAACAATTCTAACACAAAAGCATTTCACAACCTAGAATAATGTAATAACAGCAAAATTCTACTCTGCTTATCCATTTAGTATAACAAGTTTTGTTCTTTTTAATGCTATTGCCATCATTTCCTGTTCTTTGAACGCTGAAGTTAATTTAAACCATTCTAAACCCACAGGCCTCAATTGCTGAATCTACTATCAATACTCTTCATCCATAGGATAGAAGACAATGCCTGCAACCCTCAATCACCACAGAATGAGAAACTTTGGGACAATGTCTAATCACATGGGCAGTTGACCAGGGCTCTCAAGTTTTATCATAAAAGCCCCAAATCTGCCAAACATGATTAAAGTCAATGTTCCTATTTTAGTAATATCCTTCAAATCTGAATCAAACATTTTACATGCAACCTATCACCAACTGGACGATCAGTACTCAACTTACTCAACTTTCTTTTTAGAAAGATACTAAACATTTTTAACAACAAATCATAATTTGTATTGCTTTGAACCACAATTACAACAAAAAAGTCACTTCAAACATTACAAGATCAAAGTTACTACACTCACATTAAGTAAAAACATTACAAGATCAAAGTTACTATATATCTGTATACTGAACAGTACATATGATACGACTAAAAGTTCCAGGCAAGCTATATTCTCGTCTTCAATTCTTTATTAAACTCTCTTCCCCATGCAGAATATTGTTCACTAAGTTTAAAAAGTTAACAGTACCCTGGCAAAACACAGCATAAAGTTGACCTAAACAAAACAAGCTGTTAACCCCCCCCCCCCCCCCCCCAAAAAAAAAAAAGAAAGAAAACAGCTGATGCCTGCTTTGACAATGATTATATTGTGTCACAAGTGCAGAGGCTTAATATAAGCTAGACACATAGAGGCATATTTTCAAAGCACTTAGCCTTCCAAAGTTCCATAGGGATAGTGTGCCTGCGTGACTGTATGAGACGTCCCCTTACTAACAACACATTGCTGTTGTGGTAATTTGCTCTTCCTACATAGATTTGTACTTTGACAATCGGCAGTTATAAGGCCATTCTTTAACTTAATGTTCTCCAAATTTGGCTACAAGGCCTGTAATGTTTCCCTTAAGAAAAGAAAAACACACACACAGTGTTATACAACACACTTCAACGATGAATGCATCTCACCAAAAAAGGTAAATTAAATTCTCATCTAACGTTTGCATTTACGCCTTGCACAAAAGGTAAGGTACACAACCAAGCTGTAACCAGGATATCAATACGTTCCTCGGTCTGACGATACATGAAGAGCGGACATGTTGCCACTGCATGCCGGCTCCGTATCTCGCAAGGCCCTTACGGGGTAAGGCCTCTGAAAAGAGCCAAGAGGCACACTCCAGTAATGCAAACATGCACCTGCCCTGAGGGCCAGCAACCATAAGCAAATGGGCGACCAGAAAAAAAAAAAAAAAAACTTTCCAGAGAGAAGCAGCAAAGGGCGGCGATACGAAGGGCTACGCTATGCCATGCTAAGCAGCAACCTAAGGCCATACTGGGCCCGCTACAACGAACAGCCCTCACCCGCCGCCTGCGGCCCAGCATATTTACCCCATCCCCTTACTTACTTTCATTTAACACATCCACCAGGTCCGCACAGTTTTCACACATCGTTCATTAAAGCCACCGTCAAATCATTGATTATGGTGATTATTGCTCATTACTTGATGTTGAACCTGCTTAGTTATTTCCAAAGGTCCTAGAGGGAACGATGTGAAGGGGGTGGAGAAGGTTGGCAAAAAAAAAAATGCAAATTAGCCGTGTGTGGTGAGGTAGAAGAGTCACTCACGGAGCAGCTCCCGCTGCTACTACTGCCACTGCCGCCATTTTACTTCGGCACTCGGCTTTTTTCGCCTCACTGTGTCAAACACTGAAACAAGGTTCGGGTCGCGCAGCTCCAAACTTCCGCTTCTTAGTGCCGGCTACGCCTCCTCCATCCAGCCATAACGCCCGGGAGCACGCAATGCGCAGGTGCAACCGGAAGCCAACCAAGAAGCAGCAGGCAGATGCTGTGTTCTCTTGGACTTCGGCAGCTTTAATTGCCATGGGAATAGAGATAGTACTGGAAACCTGTTGGCAGGCATCACTGCTTGCACGGTGGACCTACAAACAATAAACATATTTTATTGTATGACGAAGTCCCTTTTCAATATTTAGAGTATAAGAATTCTGTGTAAACTGTATTTACGGAATTCGGCTCTTGCACATTCAAACGCAGAGCTTGGTACGTGCCCATAACCAAGTCCCCCTTTACCTGGAGTTTTGGTTCTTTCTGCTATTATAGCAAGCTACAACACTAATGGCCAAGACTTCAATAGCAGCAATCTTATGTTTCGAAGGCAGTAATACCAACACACATCCTTCTTGGGGGGGGGGGGGGGGACATAAAGAGCAAGTCAGGCAGAGATATATTAGCAGAATATTTATTGGGATTTATTAAATGCCTTTATGAAGAGATTCACCCAAGGCAGTGTACAGCAGCAGGTACAGTTTAACATAAAACTTACAATTTTGTTAACAGCATAACAATAGTGAAAATACATAAGGTACATTTTAGAACAGCAAACTGAAACCTATAGGACTACAATGAAAAAGGATCATCAAAATAAACATGTAACAGCACTGAAACTCAAATAACAGAGATATAATACAATGTCAGCATAATATTTATTTATTTAGTTAGTTGCATTTGTATCCCACATTTTCCCACCTTTAACCCTCTCCCTCAACCAACCTACCCAGATCTCCTTCTCCTCCTTTCCTGAGATCACCGAGGATGAAACTTCCCGCCTTCTTTCCTCCTCGAAATGCACCACCTGTTCCTCTGATCCCATCCCCACCAACCTACTCAACACTATCTCCCATACTGTCACCCCCACCATCTGTCGCATCCTCAACCTCTCTCTCTCCACTTCAACTGTCCCTGACACCTTCAAGCACGCCGTTGTCACACCTCTCCTCAAAAAACCTTCACTTGACCCTACCTGCCCCTCCAACTACCGCCCCACCTCTCTTTTACCCTTCCTTTCCAAATTACTTGAGCGCGCCGTTCACAGCCGCTGCCTTGATTTTCTCTCTTCTCATGACATCCTCGATCCACTTCAATCCGGTTTTCGCCCTCTGCACTCGACAGAAACAGCACTCTCTAAAGTTTGCAATGACCTGCTCCTGGCCAAATCCAGAGGTCATTACTCCATCCTCATCCTCCTCGATCTTTCCGCCGCGTTTGACACTGTCAACCATGATTTACTTCTTGCCACGCTATCCTCTTTTGGGGTCCAAGGCCCTGTCCTCTCCTGGTTCTCCTCTTATCTCTCCCACCGCACCTTCAGGGTACACTCCCATGGATCTTCCTCCACTCCCATCCCACTATCTGTTGGAGTTCCCCAGGGATCTGTCCTTGGACCCCTTCTCTTCTCAATCTACACCTCTTCCTTGGGCTCGCTGATCTCGTCTCATGGTTTTCAGTATCATCTTTATGCTGATGACACCCAGCTGTACCTCTCCACACCTGACATCACCGCGGTGACCCAGGCCAAGGTATCGGCCTGTTTATCCGACATCGCGGCATGGATGTCCAACCGCCACCTGAAGCTGGACATGTCCAAGACCGAGCTCCTCGTCTTTCCTCCCAAACCCACTTCTCCTCTTCCTCCACTCTCTATCTCTGTTGATAACACCCTCATCCTCCCCGTCCCATCTGCCCGCAACCTCGGAGTCATCTTCGACTCCTCCCTCTCCTTCTCTGCGCATATCCAACAGACTGCCAAGACCTGTCGCTTCTTCCTCTTCAACATCAGCAAAGTTCGCCCTTTCCTCTCTGAGCACACCACCAGAACTCTCGTCCACGCTCTCATTACCTCTCGCCTTGATTACTGCAACTTACTCCTCACCGGCCTCCCACTCAGCCATCTATCCCCCCTTCAATCAGTTCAGAACGCTGCGGCACGTCTTATATTCCGCCAAAACCGATATACTCATAACACCCCTCTCCTCAAATCACTTCATTGGCTTCCGATCAGATATCGCATTCAATTCAAGCTCCTCCTCCTTACCTACAAGTGCACTCAGTCTGCGGCTCCTCACTACCTCTCCACCCTCATCTCCCCATATGTTCCCGCCCGTAACCTCCGCTCACAGGACAAAGCCCTTCTCTCAGTACCCTTCTCCACCACTGCCAACTCCAGGCTCCGCTCATTCTGCCTTGCCTCACCCTATGCCTGGAACAATTTTCCTTCACCCATACGCCATGCCCCCTCCTTACCCATCTTCAAATCTCTGCTTAAAACTCACCTCTTCAATGCTGCCTTCGGCGCCTAACCGCTCGACATAGATAGAATGCCCCAATCTATCCACCCTATCAGATTAACTGTTCACTCATCCTCTAGATTGTTCACTTGTCTTTCGATTGTTCACTTGTCTTTAGATTGTTCTCTTGTCTTTTAGATTGTAAGCTCTTTGAGCAGGGACCGTCCTTCTATGTTTAAATTGTACAGCGCTGCATAACCCTAGTAGCGCTTTAGAAATGCTAGTTAGTTAGTTAGTATTTGCGGGCTCAGTGTGGCTTACAATACATTGTAAATAATAGAAATACAGTTTGTTACATTACGATTTTGGTTACATTGTGAATAGTTAAGGAAGACAGAGTTATATCGGTCACCTTTGGGGCATAGAAACTATAGGATATGACGTTGGGGAATTACTACGGTGATCGAATAATAGCAAGAGAGTGATGTGTAGACAGTTTTTATCAGTGGGTAGATTGTTGAGTGGGAGAGAGTACGGGGAAGTAGAGTACGTGAGGTAATGTCTTGAGGCATTATTATGATGTATATGAGATTTATATGTTTTAATCCTTGCGGAATGTTTTTTCAAAGAGATAGGTCTTTAATCGTTTGCGGAAGTCTGTCAACTCATAGACCGCTCTCAGGCCGCGTGGCAGTGCGTTCCAGAGTTGCGTGCTCTTGTAGGTGAAGGTTGATGCATGTAGTACTTTATACTTTATGCCTTTGCACTTTGGGAAGTGGAGGTTGAGGAAAGTTCTGGATGATTTTTTGGCATTTCTGGGTGGCAAGTCTACCAAGTCAGACATGTATGCAGGGGCTTCACCGTGAATGATTTTGTGCACTAATGTGCATACTTTAAAGGTGACACGTTCCCTGAGTGGGAGCCAGTGTAGTTTCTCACGTAATGGTGCTGCGCTTTCGTATTTTGGTTTTCCGAAGATGAGTCTGGCTGCTGTCTTCTGGGCTGTCTGAAGTTTTCTCATTATTTGTTCTTTGCAGCCTGCGTATAATGAGTTGCAGTAATCCAGATGGCTTAATACGAGTGATTGTACCAAGTTGCGGAAGACAGATCTTGGAAAGAATGGTTTTATTCTTTTCAGCTTCCACATGGAGAAGAACATCTTTTTTGTTGTGTTGTTCGCGTGAGTTTCAAGTGTAAGGTGGCGGTCGATTGTGACTCCAAGGATTTTTAAATTTTCAGAAATTGGCAAGTTTAGTTTAGGTGTGTTGATGGCGGTAAATTTTGTTGTGTTGTATTGGGAGGTTAGTATGAGGCATTGAGTTTTTTCTGCGTTCAATTTCAGTCGGAATGCATCTGCCCAGGTGTTCATGATGTGTAGACTTTGGTTGATTTCGTTGGAGATTTCGTTGATGTTTTGTTTAAAAGGAATATATATCGTTACATCATCGGCATATATGTAAGGGTTAAGGTTATGGTTTGATAGAAGTTTTGCTAGTGGGGTCATCAGTAGGTTGAAAATTGTTGGTGAAAGGGGAGATCCTTGCAGTACTCCGCATTCAGGTGTCCATGCAGCAGATGTGGTTGAATTTGATGTGACTTGGTATGAGCGTGAGGTTAAGAACCCCTTGAACCAATTTAGGACATTGCCTCCGATGCCGAAATATTCAAGAATGTGTAATAGAATTCCGTGGTCAACCATGTCAAAGGCACTTGACATGTCAAATTGTAGGAGGAGTATATTAGAGCCTGTTGCGATCCGTTGCTTAAATTTGGTCAGTAAGGTAGTTAGTACTGTCTCTGTGCTGTGATTCGAACGGAATCCTGATTGGGCGTCATGCAGTGTTGAGAACTTGTCGAGATAACTTGTGAGTTGTTTGGTTACCACTCCTTCTGTTATTTTGGTTATTAGTGGTATGGATGCAACTGGTCTGTAGTTAGTTATTTCACTAGCGTTTTTCTTTGTATCTTTGGGTATTGGGGTGAGTAAGATTTTTCCTTTTTCCTTTGGGAAAAGTCCGTTTTGTAGCATGAAATTCAGGTGGTTAGTTAAGTCTATTATGAATTGTTGAGGAGCTGATTTCATGAGGTTGCTTGGGCAGATGTCTAGTTTGCATTGGGATTTGGCGAATCTATTAAGCGTTTTAAGGATAAGGTCTTCTGATAGTACTTCGAATTCGGTCCAGATCCTGTCTGCTGGGTATGTACCATCTTCAGGGTCTAGGTAGTTCAGGAATGTGGTGTATTCGGTAGGGCTGGTAGGTATTTTAAGTCGTAGTTGTATGATTTTCTCTTTGAAGTATTTCGCGAGGTCGTCGACCCCTGGTATTTCTTTGTTATTGTTTGTAACAGGTGTAGTGTCTAGCAGCTTATTTACAAGGTGGAAGAGTTTGTGCGTGTCTTTGTAGTTTGGTCCAATCATAGTTTTATAGTGTAGTCTTTTCGTCTGTTTTATGGTGTATTTGTATTTCCTCCGAAGTGATTTCCATGCATTCAGTGTGGGTTCATCTTTCTTTTTGTTCCAAGCGCATTCTAGTTTTCTGACTTGCGTTTTGAGTTCTTTCAGCTCTTCGGTGAACCATGGATTTGATTTTTTCCTGTGCGATGTTCTGGTTTGGATTGGGGCAATTGTGTCTAATATTGTTTTACATATGTTATCCCATTCTTGGAGGAATTGTACGGTGTCTGTGTTTGCTGGCCATTCATTTTGGTAGACCTGTTGCCAGAATATTGTAGGGTCTATTTTTCCTCTCGTAGTGTATGTTGTTCGTTCGTTTTTGTTGACTGCGTTTCTGTGTGTTTTTCGCCAGAGGAGGGAGACATGTGCTTTATAGTGGTCTGTCCATAGTGTGGGTATCCATCTTGTGTCTGTAAGTAGGATAGTTGAGTCTAGGTCGAATTTGTGTGTGATGATGTCTAGTGTGTGTCCTTTTTCGTGTGTTGGTTGGGTGTTTGGAGCGTGTAAGTCCCAGAGTTTCAGGAATTCTTTGCATTCTAGTGTGTTTTTTTAAGTGTCGTCTTCAAGATGTAGGTTGATGTCTCCTATAATGAAGATATTGGAGGCCGAGACACATGTGTTCGAGATGAAGTCCATGAGTTGCGATTGGGAGTCTTTCCATTTTCCTGGTGGTCTGTAGAATAAAATTGTATTGAGGTGTCCTTGTAGGTTTGGGGTGATTGATTCTTATCGAGGCGATTTCGAGTTGTGGTGAGGTGGATTCACCAGTAGTTGTGATGGTGAACTCGGATTTGTAAATTATGGCTATTCCGCCACCTCTTTTTCCATTTCTTGTCCAGTGGGTGATTTTATAATCTGGTGGGCATGTATTTTTGATGGCGGGGTCTGTGGGGCCGTGAAACCATGTTTCCGTGATGAATAGAAGGTCTAGTTTTTCTGTGGTAGTCAAGTCTAGTATGTCTACGGAATTGCTTACCGCTGATCTTGCGTTGATGTATCCTATTCGGATTGAGCGCATCTAATAAGCACACATTCCTTGGCGTCCCTCCGGACCGGACCAGGATTGGACTCTTGGGTTGTGCTCGCCTACCAGCAGGTGGAGACTGAGAAAAACTTGTGACTCTGGAGAGCCAATAAGAGCCCTGGTCATGTGACCCTAGCCTCAGTATTTTCTCAGTCTTCCAGCAGGTAGGAAGCGAGCCCATTAGTCTCTCTCTTTATCTTTCTCTTTTAGAGGTTAATAATAAGAACAACAATGCTACCTCTTCTTCTGTGCCTAGGAATTCTCTGTTAGACGCTGGTCAGGTAGGGATTTCTTTTCCTTTCTTTCTTTTACAGCCTCTGGGGGTGTTAAACTTGGGGTGCCCCCGGGTCCCTCCCCCCTTCCTCCCCATCTCCCATACGTAGCTGGGAAGGGCTACCCTTTGTTTAGCAAGGTGTAGGCCTCTGGGAGAGGCAGCCATTCTGGAAAGTCCCACATTTTTAACCAGCAAGCTCAGTTGTTTAAAAAAAAAAAAACAACAGACCGCTATTTTATTTCTCTTCAGCACTGTTCTTTTCTAGCTCGGCTGTATTGTTTGGCCATTTTTAATAGGCAGCCATTTGTTACTCTAAAGGAATTAAAAGAAAACAAAATTAAGACAAGAAGCTTTTTCCTTCTCCAGACTTTTGCTGGCAGTCAGCTCTTTCTTAGCTCAGCTTTTAAAATATATATGTATATACATGTATATATATATATATAGATATTTATATATTAATACTAGCGAATTATTCAGCTTCTGTGTCTTTAAAGGGGCAATTTTTTTTTCTTCACAATTATTTTCCTCAGTTTTCTTACATATTTAAAAAAAAAAGCGCGAATCGCTTAGGCGCGGGCACGCTCTCCTCCGATCTGTCGACAAAGCTCATGTTGAGACATGCTGTTTATCAGCGTCGGAGGAGAGGCTAAAGTTTTTGCTATTTCCTGCTTTGTCGCCGTCGTCTCTGCATTCGTGTCCTCCATGTTTTTCTTCTTCGATCCTCGTTATTTTTTACTTTTGGCGCGATAGGACGCCATTTTTGAATGCAGCAGCAGTTTCATTTCCGCGGAAGCGTTGCTTTTATTATGCTTTAGTTTCAAGACTGTAGAAGAACGGAGATATTGTTTCTGGGATAGTCTGGAGATTTGCAGCAATGTAAGGTATTCGGTGCTGCGTGTGTCTGGTTCCGCTATTAATATGTTAAAAATAATATTTTGATTGTCCCTTATGCTTTTATTCTTAGGTGGCCCCTATAGGGGATGACTGTATGTTTTGGTTTACTACTACTTACGCAGCGCTGTACAAATGAACATGAAGAGACAGTCCCTCTAAATTGGACAGACGACACAGACTGCATTTGGACAGTCTGTTTGCCTTTTGACGGTGCATAGCTAGTGCACGGGGAGGATTTCCTTCTTAGTATGTTTGCTTTTTCTCATCTCAGGTATCCTAAATTTTTCCTTAGGCATGGTGGCAGTCAGGCATTCATTTAGCTGCACTTTCTATTTAAAAAAAAAAAAAAACAGCTGCAGTGTGGTGCAATTGTTTTTTCAGAGCTATTTCTGTAAGATGTGTCTGTGTGTGTATATATATATATATATATATATATATATAATTTATAGTAGTACTGCCACACTGGAAAAGGGCCTAGAGTCCATCGAGTCCAGCTTCCTAGCTACGAAAGCGGTCAATCCAGGCCAAGGGTGTCTGGTAAGCTTCCTAAACGTTCAAACATTCTATAGAAAACAAATCATTTATACATTTTGTTTAATTCAGTTTCCCGCGAATTGGCGTCAAGCGCTCGGGGATATTTATTTATTTTTTGTTGCAGTTGTATCCCATGTTCCATTTCATCATGCATGATGAAAATATATAGGAGATTATACATTTAGTATTGCATTGGGAGTCATTAAGTGACAAAGAAAGTATACTTTTAGTGTGGCATAGGATCTTGGATGTTTCTTCTGATTTCATATGAGTTTCAAGGGTATATTGTGTAAGACTGGCAGTTTATCTGGACCTTCACTCAAGTCTGCAATAAATATAGCATTGACAGATTGTATACATTCTGTTTTTTTGTCCAGTATGCCCTTTCATAGCATCTACTATCTTTTTCTCTTGCTTACAGACCTTATGTTCTTGTCTCAAGCTTTCTTGGAGTCAGATACAGTCTCATACTTTCTTACAGTCAGATACAGTCTTGTATTCTCCGCCTTCACCAGAAAGGCTATGGCACAAATTCACCACCTTTTTTCCGTTTATAATATTTTTCCTTTCTTTTTTTCTTTTCGTGCTCTGCTCTCTCACTCCAGAGCTTCTTTTCATTTGGCAGGGGATTTTGTTTTCACTTCCTGGGCATTTTTGCCATCACTACTTTGGGCCCAATACAGGTTGTAATTACCACATTCATCTCTATTGGGTGTGGGTCCGTATATCTCACTGTGGCAGGAGAAAAGACCATGATGCGAGGATGATAAGGTCCACATTACCAGTTTTATTGCCCTGCTCTTTCGTAGCAGCGCTCATGAAACAAGGGCTCCTCGTTTCATCCTTTCCTGGACGACCGGTTCATGACAGAACGTCTTATTGGCAGAGTTGTCATGTCACGCACAGGGGGGTGCATTTTTCTGCTGACTCTAGGTTGGGTGGTGAATGTTGCCAGGTTTATCATTTCTTCTCTCCTTTGATTTCTCATGTGATCTCATCAGATTTCATTACATATCTCTGCTTTTCTCTCTTTGTTTAGTCAAGCTGGAACAGAGTATTCTGTCTTCTCTACATGCATCCCACTTTCTGTTTCTAGCGCCCAAGAAGGAATTTTCTTCATTATATTTCGAGTCTCAGTAGTCTCCTTTGACAACTTTTCACTTCTTCAATGTCATGGACATGGGAATATTTGTCTAACTCTGGGAGAGTGTTTTTTCTTTCCCTACTGGATAGCGAGGTGGTGAGAGTCTGACGGACAATGCCTTAACAGTAGCTTAGGTCATTTGTCAAAGTACAATGAAGAATCTACTCTTCACATGGCATGTGGTTGAATTAAACAAAAAAAAAAACCGCATTGTGTGTATTTTTTTCTCTTGGATTTCACTCTTCTTTCAGGGGAAGAGACTCGCATCTTCTGGGCTTTGTCAGCGGATAGTACCTTAATGGGATGTCCCTCTTCTACAATTTTTTGTTGTCGCTTTGACCTCACGTATGCTTCGCTTAGTCTCTTGCTGCAAAGACAACGGCAGGAGTACATGTCCTCTGGCAGCAGGAATCTTACGGTCTTCTTCTTCTCTATCTTTTTCCTCGATATTTTCTCTTGGGTTATGACTTTCTTTACATCTCTCTGATATTCTCTCACCTCTCATATATTCTCTCCTATCTGGTTATTTTTCTCGGATGGAATCCCTCAGTTGCCTATGTAGTTTTTAGAGTGCAGCACTCTGGTCTGCTGGTTGAGATTGAGCATCCTCTCTGTAGGTATGTCTCGAGAATATAGACAGTGGACAATTTTTCTACATAGGTACATGTGTATTACCACACTCTGAAAAGGTAAAATGTCCCATCGAGCCCAAAGGGCACCTGCCTAGATTCCTAAACGGACAATCTTTCTATACATGTTATTCCTAGAACTGTGTAGTGGTTTATGGAATTCAATATGATAAGAGGTATTAATGAGGGTATTAACAAGTGTCTACATTTCATTTCATTTATTAACATTTCCTCTAATTGGTGTTTGCGGCAATAATTTCAGGTGATCTGCTTGCAGAGGCAGCAGCTACAGATGATTGTTCTATCTCATTTCAATTGCGCTCTGAGATATGTTTTCTCCATATTCTGAAACTGCAGCGGCTGGCACTTTATTTGCACCTTTAGTCAGCTTGGCGGCAGGGATTTAGATGCTTTCTTCTTCTGCATAGCATTTTCGGCTATGATAATTTATTTAATTGTACTCTTGTTTTCACCTTTTTAGTTTCAGGTGATCAGGTACTTTCTCTCTGTCACTTTTTTATTTCTTCCAATCTGCTGTTAGGTCGGCTAGGATATCTGTAGGAGTGGTAGTTCAGTATTCCTGTTGCCATTTTTCTCAGCTGAGGTGGATTCTTGGCAGATTTTTTGTTTCGAGGCGGCTCTGCCTTTAGCTTTGCAATCTTTCTTTCAGCAGTTTTTTCTCTTTCTAGAATCTCCCTGTCCTTCGCGCTGCACAGCTAGTGCAGTAGGTAGGGGACAATAGTCATCGTCGCTTGGACTTGTAGGTTTTTTTGTTTGTTTTGTAGTCATCCTATTTGGTTTGGTGGCAGCTCTTGGATCTTCAAGCTTTTGGCTTTGTATTCATCCTAGTCTGTTTTCAGGTACTCTTCCGCATTCTCAATGTCAGTCCCTCCCGTACTTCCCAAGAGTCCAATCCTGGTCCGGTCCGGAGGGACGCTAAGGAAGAAGAAATTAGACCTTACCTGCTAATTTGCTTTCCTTTAGTCCCTCCGGACCGGACCAGGCCCCTCCCATGTTTTGTCATTTTTTCAGCGGAATAGTCAAATAAATAAATAATAAAAAAAAACAACAACAACAACAAGCTTGTATATTTAGCATTTTCAGTGACCCATGCCACATCTCTAGTTGGAGTTGCGGGTGGGTTCCATTGCTGCTATATATGTGTATGTACGTATGTATGTATGTATGTATGTATCTATACAACTTTAAGGGGACCTTACCGCTTCTCTGGTGGGAGTTGCTGGTGACCTATACTTCAAGTGAGCCAAGTGAGTCATACCTCTTCTCTGGTGGGAGCTGTGGGTGAAGTATGATACAAGTGGCCTATACCACTTCGCTGGGGACAGTTGCTGGTGACCTATACTACAAGTGGGCTATACCTCTTCTCTAGTGCTGGTGAGCTACAATATGAGTGAGCCATACCACTTCTCTGGTGAGAGTTGCTGGTGAGCTATAATACAAGTGGCCCATACCACTTCTCTGGTGAGAGTTGCTGGTGAGCTATAATACAAGTGAGCCATACCACTTCTCTGGTGAGAGTTGCTGGTGAGCTATTATACAAGTGGGCCATACCACTTCTCTGGTGAGAGTTGCTGGTGACCTATACTTCAAGTGAGCCAAGTGAGTCATACCTCTTCTCTGGTGGGAGCTGTGGGTGAAGTATGATACAAGTGGCCTATACCACTTCGCTGGGGACAGTTGCTGGTGACCTATACTACAAGTGGGCTATACCTCTTCTCACTGGGGACAGTTGCTGGTGACCTATACTACAAGTGGGCTATACCTCTTCTCTAGTGCTGGTGAGCTACAATATGAGTGAGCCATACCACTTCTCTGGTGAGAGTTGATGGTGAGCTATAATACAAGTGAGCCATACCACTTCTCTGGTGAGAGTTGTTGGTGAGCTCTAATACAAAAGGGGCCATACTGCTTCTCTGGTGAGAGTTGCTGGTGAGCTCTAGTACTCGGCTTTGTCGAGGAATTTGTGGCTGCTAGGATTCCATACGGCACAGAAGGTTTCTCTCTTTCTTTTCTGCTTGGTTAGTCAAATACTGAGGCTAGGGTCACATGACCAGGGCTCTTATTGGCTCTCCAGAGTCACAAGTTTTTCTCAGTCTCCACCTGCTGGTAGGTGAGCACAACCCAAGAGTCCAAGCCTGGTCCGGTCCGGAGGGACTAAAGGAAAGCAAATTAGCAGGTAAGGTCTAATTTCTCCTTAGAACATTCAAATAACCACTACCATACACTATTGCTTTTCTACAATACACTCACCATATAGCTGAGGGGCCAAGTGCAGATATATATAGATGGGGACAAGACGTATGGTACAGAGTCAGTTGGAATAAATAGCTAAACTCAAGGCAATAGAGACAGAGCCTCAAATACTATGCAACCACTAGCTAGAAGTAGAAGAAGCTCTGAGATGTCTAAATGCAATGCAACACTGAAGAAACAGAACAGCATCAACTCCCGAGACTCAAAGAACAAAAACAAAAACTGGTTGAAGGATATGAAACAGAGAGTGGGGTTAAATGGGCAGTATTCACAATGGAGAAAGGTAGTTAGTGGGGTTCCTCAGGGGTCTGTGCTAGGACCACTGCTTTTAATGTATTTATAAATGATTTAGAGATGGGAGCATTTAGCGAGGTAATTAAATTTGCTGATGACACAAAGTTATTCAAAGTCGTTAACTTGCGACAGGATTGTGAAAAATTACAGTAGGACCTTACGAGACTGGGAGACTGGGCAGCTAAATGGCAGATGACGTTTAATGTAAGCAAATGCAAGGTGATGCATGTGGGGAAAAAAAGAACCCGAATTATAGCTACGTCATGCAAGGTTCCACATTAGGAGTTACAGACCAAGAAAGGGATCTGGGTGTCGTCGTTGTCGTCAATAATACACTGAAACCTTCTGCTCAGTGTGCTGCGCTGCGTACGCCTTGTAGCGCTATAGAAATGCTAAATAGTAGTAGTAGTAGGAAAGCGAATAGAATATTGGGTATTGTTAGGAAAGGTATGGAAAACAGGTGTGAGGATGTTATAATGCCGTTGTATCGCTCCATGGTGCGACTGCACCTTGAGTATTGTGTTAAATTCTGGTCGCCGCATCTCAAGAAAGATATAGAAGAATTGGAAAAGGTGCAGCGAAGGGCGACTAAAATGATAGCGGGGATGGGACGACTTCCCTATGAAGAAAGACTAAGGAGGCTAGGGCTTTTCAGCTTGGAGAAGAGACGGCTGAGGGGAGACATGATAGAGGTATATAAAATAATGAGTGGAGTGGAACAGGTGGATGTGAAGCGTCTGTTCACGCTTTCCAAAAATACTAGGACTAGGGGGCATGCGATTAAACTACAGTGTAGCAAATTTAAAACAAATCGGATAAAATTTTTCTTCACCCAACACATAATTAAACTCTGGAATTCTTTGCCGGAGAACGTGGTGAAGGCGGTTAGCTTGGCAGAGTTTAAAAAGGGGTTAGACGGTTTCCTAAAGGACAAGTCCACAAACCACTACTAAATGAACTTGGTAAAAATCCACAATTCCAGGAATAACATGTATAGAATGTTTGTATGTTTGGGAAACTTGCCAGGTGCCCTTGGCCTGGATTGGCCGCTGTCGTGGACAGGATGCTGGGCTCGATGGACCCTTGGTCTTTTCCCAGTGTGGCATTACTTATGTACTTATGTAACAACTTTACCTGTGAGAAGGCAGTACTGTAAATGTTACATTAAGCCCTAAAACACCAATACACTAGCTAGTGAGAAAGTATAACAAATGGGACTGCTATAGATCTCTACATAGAAACTACGTATTAGTAGAATCCTGTACATTACTTATGGTTTATTGGGTTTAATATGCCACATTTTGCAAGCAGGTCAAAACAGTGTACAATGCTCAAAACAGAGCATAAGAAAATTTGGGAAAGAAGGATGGGGGGTCAGTTGGAGTCAGCCTGTCTTTATCGCTGCCACTACTGGCAACCCAACATAAGTTTAGAGGACTACGGTGGGGGGGGGGGGGGGGAGAGAGGATGCGGGGAGATATTCTGGAGCAGTAGGAGGGGTGTAAAGGGAAGGGAAAGGAGAAAAAGAGATGGCAGACTGTGTGGGTGGTGAGCCAGGAACCAGGCTTGGAGGAAGACACTTCAGCCCAGCAGTAGATGGACCCTATTATTGAGCAGCCCTGTGCTTTTTGCTGAGCTCACTCAAACCTATGCCCCTGGATACAAGCCATCCGCACTTTAGCTGGTACAAATCCCCAGAATCCTGATTCTAGCTCCTAGCAGGCTTAGCCCAAGGAAATTCCAGAAGCCTGAAGGTGCAAGGAGTTTGCTTACTGCAGTACACAAGCAGCTACATGGTGGATAGGGCTGGGTTCCATTTATATTATACTTCCAGAATCATGCTGGTTCTCTAGCACACTTGAAATTGTAGCTAAAAGCCCACCTGGGTTTTTTTTTTCCAGTATGTTTTTAAATCAACCCCATATCTACACTGTTATAAAAATTGTCCCGTAATACATTAAAATTCCAAATCTTTTATTTGTCCTGTTTTGTCTGCATTCAGAAGACAGTGTTTATTACAGACCTTTGCACACCACTGTATGTCTGTTGTATGAATTACATACATAGAATTAATCAGAAGAATGAGTGAATTGGAGGCATTGCTTATCTTTAATTATCTCTTTGTTGTAAAGGTTTTCATATTCTGAAGGAGTTCAGATATGAACATGCAAATTTACTATTGCTAATGTGTGACCCTTCGTTAACATTAGCTACTGTTCCAACAAACTGAAGGACAACCAGTATAATGCCTATTTTGTAAAGAGGCTTTGGAACGAGTCTGATATTAGCATTGGTCAAAATAATATAAACTATCAATTAACAATTTTACTGAGCATATGGATCAAAATGCCTTAATGAGGCAGAGCCAGCATAAATTTAGCAAAGAAAAATCATGCTTTACAAATCTTTTCAAATTCTTCAAAGATGTAAATACAAATGGAGAATAGTGGCTTTTTAAGAGGATATTTCATAATGTTCCCCTGTGAAGAAACAATGTATTTTAAGCCTGTAAAATGTATTGGATATTTTCCTGCCTTAATTATGTCCTGAAGTGTAATTTTCCTATTTGGCCAGCAGGTGGTGTTTCTTTGCAGTAAAGCTGGTTACAGAGAACTGAGGAGTCCTTTTTCAAAGGCACGCTAAAAAATGGCATGCGGTAGTGTAGGCACAGATTTTGGGTGTGCGCCGATCCATTTTTTTAGCGTGCCTGGAAAAAAAGCCTTTTTTGCCAAAAATGGATGTGCGGCAAAATAACAATAGCCGCATGTCCATTTTGGGTCTGAGACCTTACCGCCAGCCATTGACCTAGCAGTAAAGACTCACGTGGTAACTGGGCAGTAATGACCTATGCATGCCAAATGCCACTTGGCACACGTCCATTACGCAGGCCAAATAGCATTTGGCACACGTAGGTGAAAATAACAAATATTTTTCAGACGCATGTAGTGGATTCGCACCAAAAATTAAATTACCAGAAGAGCCGCACAGTAGTCAACTCCATCTTGGTGCGCGTTGGGCGCTCATAGATGCTTACACGGCATAGTAAAAGGACCCCTGAATGTTCTTTTTTTAGTTAACACAAACACGAAGCAAGAAGCAGTATATATTTTAAATCTTATTGACTGGGCTCTGATTGACCCAGGAGCTCATTTCCTTTAGAGTGTACTGGTTTTGCCTTTAGTCTTAGTCAGGAAGAAAAGAAAGCAGATCTCTTTGCTGATGCTTGGTGAATATATGTCCTGATCTTCCCAGGAACTTTTTTAGAAAGTAAACAAATGTTTAGTTAGTATTATAATTGATCCGTATTTCAGTTACCTGTTATTGTTTGCTGAAGCACATTTTTTGTTAATTGTTCGATATATTTTTAAGACAATAAACAATTGTTTATTGCCTCTGCCTGTCTGGACTGATAAAGAATCCTGGTGAGTCTGTGAGTGCTTTCTGGGAATTGTGGGACCACTGTGTCACGCTTCTCCCAGAAGCACTGGGTTGTGAGCCCTTGGACCACTGCCGTGGAGCGGCAGTGGTAGGCAAAATCACCTCCAAACCAGACACAAGGCAAACCAGGACTGGAACCCACTGGACTGGTACACAAGGGACTGGACCTAGACTTCACCTACACTTAGCCGCCGTTCCCTGGGGGTTGAGCCCCCGAGTGCAGGCAACCGGCAGGGCTTGGAGGAAAACTGGTACTGGAACTAGCAGGCAGGAACACCAGGAATCAGGATTCAGAAGTGCCCACATGCACCTAGACAAAAGCAAGGCAGTCAGGGGTGCAGGGCTATGGCTGGAGCTCCAGTAGCTGAGAGATACAGGCAGAGGACAGGACTATGGCTGAAGCTCCAGCAGCTAGAAATACAGGCAGGGAGCAGGGCTATGGCTGAAGCTCCAGTAGCTGAGAAATACAGGCAAAGGACAGAATTATGGCTGAAGCTCCAGTAGCTGGAAATACAGGCAGGAGCAGAGCAATACTGAAAGCTGCCAAGCAGCCACTAAGAAAGAAACCCAAGCCAGGAATACAGACCAGAAGCAAGACTAGGAAATAAGCAATAGAACCAAAACTAGCTACATACAGACTAACTAGAATTAAGCTACACACAAGCTAACTAGAATAAGCTACACACAAGCTAACTAGAATTCAAGCAAGAAACTCAGACTAGAACTGGACTAGGCTGAAGTGCACAGCGCACCCTAACATACCAGGGACCTTAGACAATGCAAAGGCAAACACAGAAGTTTCTAGGTGATTAATAAAGCCCATCAGCACCTGAGGCTCACTGCAGCAATCTCAAGGCAACTACGGGTGCTGTTCAGGCACAAACAAGAAAGACAAGTCTGGCAGCCTGGACGATCCGAACCAGACTGAGCTGAAGCCTGGAACGGGTAGGGACAGCAAGACAGTCTATGGCAGCCACCGGTTCTGGCCACCAGAGAGCGAGAGGAGCACAAACCAAGAAGCAGGCAGAAAGCATACGGAAGCATAGAGAGGCTCAACATACACAGGTGCAACACAGAGGGGCAATCAGAGCCATGCTGGAAGCAGCCAGCACACAGAGACAGAGACAAAGCTAACTCAGGCAACACACACAGGTGCAGTATAGTGGAGTAATTAGAGCCATGCTGGAAGCAGCCAGCACACAGAGACAGAACTAACTCAGAAAGGACAGATGGAAGCCAGCTCAGAAGCTGACCCCCAGAAATAAGGTAAGTCTGAGAGGGGTCACGACCACAGACGTGACACACTGAGAGTGTGGCCCCAGTAATGTAGAAATTACTGGGAATAATTTTAGAGCAGAAGACTCGCCCAGAGGCGGTTGTGACCCAGTCGGTGGGAGGAGGGTGCACAGTCAGCAGGTGCAGGTGGTCCTGAGCTGTGCTGGAGATAGACCTTCTAAGTGGCAGTGGGGTAACCCCTGGCGGGTGGCTAGGCATTTCATGACAGACCTTTTGTCCTTCTTTTTTGGTAGCAGCATAGTGGGATTGTCACATTCAGTGCATGGAGTGAGGGTAACCATCCACTGACTGGTTCAGAGTTTATTTCATCTGTAACCTCAAGACACAGCACAGTGAACAAGTACAGCAATAACAGGGTCCCTTCCTGTTCAGAGGTTTTTTTTTTGTAATGTTAGGAGATTTAGCAGGGTGCCGAAGGTGACTGGAGATGCCTGTCCTAACACAATAGCAACCAGATAACCTCAGTGGGGAGGAGCTGCAGGACCAGCCTGCACAGAGTTCTCCAGGGGGGAGAGCAGACCCCCTTATAGACAGAGGCCCGTGAGTTGGCAGGGCCAGATGCCACACCAGATGAGATCCAGCAGATCTACATGCTAGAGTGACAGCGGCTAGACCAGCTGCAGTGAGAGGAACAGAAACAGCAGCGTGAAGAGTGTGAATTCCAGCAGTGGTGAGAGGAACGGGAAGAATGACAGCAGCGAGAGGAGTGGGAACAGCAGTGTGAGGAGCAGGAGTTCCAGCTGCAGAAATTAAAGATGGAGATGGAAATGGCTCGCTTCCAAAGCTCCAGACCAACCCCTGCTCCAAGGCCTGAGGTAGGATTCACAGCCCAGATTGGACCAACTTGTTTTCGCAGTTTGATGATATCAGAGGTGACATAGATGGATATCTAACTGCCTTTGAAAACATTTGTCACCTCAATGAGATTCCTCAGAAAGACTGGGTGCACTATCTGGGAGGAAAGCTCACTGGTAGAGCACCTGAGGCATTCCAAGGACTGTCCATGGAGACATACTCCCAGTTTGGGGAGGTGTACAAAACTTTGTTGAACCATTATGTCATTACCCCTGAGACCTACAGATTAAAGTTCTAGACTTTGCAAAAGGGGATGGATGATACTCACTGTGAGTTTGTGGGCCAGCTAACATACCAGCACCTCAGTGGAGCTGAAGTTAAAACCCTGGAGGACTGCCAAAACCTGATGGTCCTGGAGCAGTTTCTTCAACGTTGTCGTCCAAAGGTGAGGGAACATGTTCAAGATCACCAGCCCCATACTCCAGAGAAAGCAGTTGAGTTGGCTGAAATCTTTATGGCTAACTGTCCCTGGTTGACAAAGAGAAGCTGTCCTTATACTACTACTACTACTACTAATCATTTCTATAGTGCTACCAGTCGTATGCAGCGCTTTACAGTTGAACATGAAGAAAAGACAGTCCCTGCGCAAAAGAGCTTACAATCTAAATTAGGACAGACAGACAAGACAAATAAGGGATAAGGGTAGGACAGACAGATAGGACACATAGGGAAAAGGGACTATCGAAGAGAGGAAGACAAGATAAAGGTTACAAGCAGGTGACAGGTTATCCGCAGCAACCGGGATCTAAGAACAGCCAGGGCCCTAAGCCAAATATCCCTGTAACCTCAGAGACTGTCAGCAAACCCTCCAGTGTTCCCCCCAAAACCTAAAGACTTTAGGCATGAGCATCCTTGTTACCAGTGTGGACACACAGGACATTTCAAACAGGGCCGTGCCTAGGGTCTCTGGCGCCCCCCCCCCCTGCAGACTATCAGTTGGCGCCCCCCCCCCCCCCCCCCCCCCCCGGTGAAAATGAGAGACTGTTCCTGTTGATCCTAATAAGCCCTGGACAGCAGGCAAGCAGCTTATAGTGCCCAGGGCATACAGAGAACAACTCCTACAGATTGCACATGACATTCCACTAGCAGGACATCGAGGGGTGACACGCACACGCACTAGATTGACCCAGAACTTCTATTGGCCGTGAGTATCTCTAACCATAGCTGACTATTGTCGAACTTGATGAATGCCAAAGAGTGGGTAAGACCCAGGATCACCCCCGAGCTCCCCTGAAACCTTTACCCATTATAAGTTAACCCTTTGAGAGAATAGCTGTGGATATACTGGGGCCTCTAACTGTCCCTATCTGGACTGGGAAAAGGTATATATTGACAGTGATGGACTTTGCTACCAGATATCCTAAAGCGGTAGCCTTATCCTCCATAGAATTAGAGAAAATTGCCACTGCCCTGCTATAAATATTTTCCCAGGTAGGATATCCACGAGAAATACTCTCAGACCAAGGGACACAGTTTATGTCTGAATTGATCCAGAATCTGTGGGCACACTGTGGAGTAAAATCTGTACATAAGTACATAAGTGTTGCCATACAGGGACAGTCCAAAAGTCCATCAAGCCCAGTATCCTGTTTGCCACAGTGGGCAATCCAGGTCACAAGTACCTGGCAAGACCCAAAACAGTACAATTCATTTTATACTGCTTATCCTAGAAATAAGTAGTGGATTTTCCCAAGTCTCTTTTAATAATGGCTTATAGGCTTTTCTTTTAGAAAGCTATCCAAACCTTTTTTAAACCCTGCTAAACTAACTGCTTTTACCACATTCTCTGGCAAACGAATTCCAGAGTTTAATTACATATTGAATTAAGAAATATTTTCTCCATTCATTTTAAATTTACTACTTTGTAGCTTCATTGGGTGCCCTCTAGTCCTAGTATTTTTAGAAAGATTAAACAAGCGATTCACTCCACTCATTATCCTATATACCTCTATCATATCTCCCCTCAGCCGTCTTTTCTCCAAGCTGAAGAGCCCTAGCCATTTCAGCCATTCCTCATAGGAGAGTCATCCCATCCCCTTTATAATTTTCATTGTCCCCAGGGCCGGTCTTAGGCAGAGGCGACCGAGTCGGCCGCATAGGGCCTCGCACTTAAGGGAGCCCCGTGCGGTGCGCCTCAACTCTGCCTCCTCCACTCATGGGCGAATAACAACTTATCTTCTGTCCCGAAGTTGCAGTGGCGAACTGGCAGGAAGAGCGCCAGTAGTAAAAGCAGCAAGCAGGCAGAGGCAGGCTCGACTCCGTCCTTCGCTTCCCTGCCCTCTCTGCGTCCCGCCCATCTGAAAGGAAATGACAGCAGAGGAAGGCGGGATGCAGAGAGGGCAGGGAAGCGAAGGACGGAGTCGAGCCTGCCTCTGCCTGCTTGCTGCTTTTACTACTGGCGCTCTTCCCGCCAGTTCGCCGCTGCAACTTTGTTGAGAGTGGAGTGGAAGTGAGCCAGCCTAGTCCACTGTAAGGAAGGAAGCCATTTGGTGAATCTCTGTTTCCATTCCCCCGCGCAGCAGTCGCCGTTCCCTCAAAACACAGCAAGCAAACCTGTGAGTTGCTGCATCCACGTTGTCGTTGGGAGATGCTGCGAAGGGGGAGATGCTGGATAGAATGGGGAAGGGGATGGAAAGAAACAGGATGGGCAGGGGAGATAGGAGAATTGCTGGACAACAGGGATTGATGGAGGGGACAGGGGAGAGAGGAAATTTGCTGGAGATGGATGGAGGAGAAGGCAGGGGAGAATGGAGAGTTGCTGGACATGGATGGATGGAGAGCAGGGCAGGGGAGAGAATAGAAATCGCTGGACATGGACCGGATGTCACGTCTGTGGTTGTGACCCCTCACAGCCTCTACCTGATGTCTGAGGGTCCGCTTCTGAGCTGGCTTCTGCCTATCCTTTCTGGAGTAGTTCTGTCTTGGGAAGATCTGTTTCGGTTTCCTATCTCTGGCAGCCGTCAGCTGGGTTGGCTCAAGGGCGGCAGCCATCTTGAATGGCTCAAGAGTGGTAGCCATCTTGGATAGCTCAAGAGGTACAGCCACCTTGGATAGATCATATCATAGGAAGCCATCTTGGCGTAACGAGGACAGGAAGGAAGCCCATATTTGGCCCTTAGAGATCTCCTGTGGGAACAGCCTCCATAGTTACTTAGATTTGCTGCAGCTGCGTCTCAGGTGTGGATGGGCTTTATTAATCACCTAGAGACTGCAGTCCTTTGCCTTTGCATTGTGTCTTAGGCCCTGGTACGTGGGTGCTAGTGCACTTCTGCCTGAGAGACTTTGTCTGATCCTGATTCTGTGTTTGCTGGTTTCTTGCTTTTTGAACCCTGCCTGTTACTGGACTATTCTTCTGCTTGCCACCTGTCTAGACCCGGAGTGTTACTGGACTATTCTTCTGCTTGCCGCCTGCCTAGACCTGGAGTGTCACTGGAATATTCTTCTGCTTGCCGCCTGCCTAGACCCGGAGTGTTACTGGACTATTCTTTTGCTTGCTGCCTGCCTTTTGAACCTTTGCCTGGACCTGGACTATGTTTTGCTTGCTACCTGCCTTTTGAACCTTTGCCTGGACCTGGACTTTGTTTTGCTTGCCGCCTACCTTTTGAAGCTTTGCCTGGACCTGTCTTCTGCTTGCTGGCTGACTGCCAGAGACAAAGCCTGGCTTTACCGGTACGTCTGTTCTGCCTTGCTTCTGGTGTGGGGTGGTTTTGCCTGCCACTGCTGCTCCTCAGCAGTGGCCCAAGGGCTCACAAGCCCAGTTCCTGTTTAGTGAACGTGACAGCGGAGGCCAGGGAAAGGAGGAGAATTGCTGGACATGGATGTATGGAGGGGAAGGGGAGAGCGGAAATTTGCTGGATGTGGATGGATGGATGGATGGAGGAGAGGGCAGGGGAGAGAGGAGAATTGCAGAATATGGATGGATGAATGGAGGGGACAGAGGACATTTGCTGGATATGGGTGGATGGAGGAGAGGGCAGGGGAGAATGAAGAGTTGCTGGACGGATGGCTGGAGGGGAGAGAAGTCAGGAAGCAGATGCGCATGGATGGAGGGGAGGGAAGAGAGGAGAAATGCTGGACATGGATGGAGTGGAGGGCAGGGAAGAGAGGAGAAATGTTGGCCAAGGATGGCGGGAAGGAAAGACAAAGGAAGGAGATGCACATGGATGGAGGGGAAGGGAGATAGGAGAAATGCTGGACAAGGATGGCAAGAAGGAAAGACAAAGGAAGAAGATGCACATGGATGGAGGGGAAGGGAGATAGGAGAAATGCAGGGCATGGATGGACGGGAGGGAAGACAGGAAGTAGATCCACATGGATGGAGGAAAGTGAGGAGAAATGCTGGATATGGATGGAGGGGACACTGCTGAGTTTAAGGGCTGGTTTGGAACACGTTGAGGGCAGATACTGAAACTCGAGGAAGGATAGGGACAGGGCTACAGATGGTAGGACACATAAGGACACAGGAGGATGGTGGACATGGTGAGAGAAAAAAATATAAAATGAAAAGAAGACACTGCATAAAACAGAAAACACTGGGACCAAAGCGAATAGAAAAACTAAATTATCAGACAACAAAGGTAGAAAAAAGTATTTTATTCAGAATGTATTAATTGCAATATGTCAGTTTTTTTAAATGTGCATCTGTGATATTTGCATATAAGTTTCAATTTTTCTGGTATTCTGCATGCTGAGGTCTGACGTCTTGAGTTAACTTTCCAGTTCAGTATTTTGCCTTCATATTTTTTAATTTCTAGTTCCTTGTGTCATGTCTGTTGTGTCATGTGTTTTTCATGTGTGATCAAGGTGCATATATCTATATTGTTTTTGCTTATCAATGGGGTGGAGCTAGGGCAGGGTGGGGCTAGGACGGGGCCCCACCAAATTGGTCTGCACAGGGCCCTCGCACTTGCTAAGACCAGCCCTGATTGCCCTTCTCTGTACCTTTTCTAATTCCACTATATCTTTTTTGAGATGCAGTGACCAGAATTGCACACAGTATTCAAGATGCGGCACACTATGGAGCGATACAAAGGCATTATAACATCCTCATTTTTATTTTCTATTCCTTTCCTAATACCTAACATTCTGTTTTCTTTGCCACTGCAGCACACTGAGCAGAGGGTTTCAACGTATCATCAACAATGATTCCTAGATCCTTTTCCTGGTCAGTGACTCCTAACGCGGAACCTTGCATCACGTAACTATAATTCGGGTTCCTTAGTAAGCTATGGAACTTTGTAAGTCTAAGTGTTTTGAAAATAAGCCCTAGAGAGAGACACCCATGGAGCTGGTGGAGCAAAGTGAACAACCTGTGTAGGAGTTATCATTCTTTCCAGGAGACAAGGGGATGGAAATCTCAACTGAGTGAGCTGAATAAGTAAGGTAGCTGGTGAACTTTCTGTCAAATGCTGGGGAAGTACCGGTTGCCGGTAAGAGGGAGGAGGGGCAGAGAACCCAGTTTAAAAGGACTGGGTCTAACTAAACAGTGTGTGTGTGTGTACTGCAAATTTTCTAAAAGAAGTTTAAGTGGTTTACAATATAGCAAAACTAAGAGGGGAGAGAAAACAAAAGCAAGACACAATAAAAAACACAACACAGAAAAACAAGAGGATAATGAGTGGGAAAGATTGCAAATTTACAAAAAGGAATAAAGAGAAAAAGAAGAGAAGAAAAGGAAGGTAAGGGCTGCCAGATAATGTGCCTGAGATGAGAAAGCAAATAGATGCATCAGGAACCTGGAAAGGCCAAAGAGAAATAATAGGCCTTAAGATGGGTTTTGAAACTATCAAAGGACCCATCAAGGCGCAAATGGAGAGGAAGGTAATTCTATAGTGTAGGTGCGGCTACACTATAACAGGAGTGCCTCAAAGTATCCTGAAAAACCTGACAAAAAAAAAGGAATGTTGTGCATACCCTGTTTAGCTGATCAAAGGGATTGTGTGGGGAAATATGGAATCAGGAGTGAGGCCAAAAAAGACGGTAGGCCACAAGAGCAGATACTGTGAGACATGATGTTAATTGTAAAAAGATTTTGAAAAGACACAGGATGCATGTGCTCTGCAATGAGAAGAGGTGTGACATAGTCATATTTTTTCCTGATTATGTAGAAGCTTTACTGCGGTGCTTTGGACCAACTGTAAGCGGTGTGACTGGGTGCAGGCAAGCAAAGAAGGACCGAGTTACAGTAATCGAGTTTAGACAGACAATACAAGAGAGTGTAAGAGGATATGGAGGGAACTGCAGTCCAAAAGGGGGTGAATAGAGCGAAGTTGCCCACGTGTAAAGAAGGCGGAGGAGACCACATGTGAAATGTGAGAATGAAAAGACACGGTGGTATCCAAAGTGACCCCCAGAATTATAGTGGAAGGAACATAAGGGAGGGGAATACTATTAATGATAAAGCAAGGAGGATTCGCAAAGAGATAGATCATGGTGGCCGACTTGGTCAAGTTAAGTTGCAGACGCTGCTTGGCCAGGCAGTCAGCAACAGAATCTAGCTTGTGAGAGATGGAAAGAAATCTGAAGCGGAGCTTGAATCCAAAGAAAGAGCAATTAAATGTCATCAGTTTACACGAAAAAAGTAAAACCTAAGGTTTGAAGAAATAAGTTGGACCAAGAAAACATTAAATAAAATAGTTCCTAGAATCAAGCCCTGGGGAACACCAGAAAGCACAGGACAGAGAGATAAAATGGAATTGCAAGAGCAATCTCGTAAGAACAGTCAGTCAAGTAAGAATTAATCAATGAAAGGCGGAACCTGTGATGTGCAAATCCTTGAGAGGGGAGAGAAGTAATGAATGGTCCACTAAGTCGGAGGTCACAGACATATCTAATGAAAAAAGAGCAATATCTGTCCCCCTTGCCAAAGGCAACCTAATATGATTTGTGATACCCAGAAGAGAATGTTTAGTAGAATAATGGGAATGAAAGCCAGTTTGGTTGGGATGAACAGCATAATGTGAGTGAAATAATCAGAAAGCTGAAAGAACACAAGTTTTTCAACAGCCTTAGATAAAAAAAAGAAGGTTAGATTTTGGCTGATAATTCTGCACAACAGAGCAATCGAGTTTAGAATCCTAAAGCAAGAGAGTAATAACAGCTTGCTTCCAGGAAGAAGGGAAAACACTGGAAGAGAGGACTAAGAGACCATAGAGAGCAGAATAGGGAGAAGAGCACTGAGAAACGTCTTAAGAATAAATGCTGGAATAGGATCACTGAATGGGGAAGGACAATCAGAGATAAAAAATGTCTTCTGAAGAAGAGTCAGGGGTAGGAGGGTGAGGTGAGGCGAGGTGAGGGAATCAGTAGAAACAGGAGATACTAAGTAAGGAAAAACCGGAGGGGAGGATAAAGAGGCAGCTGTAAGTAACGGGGGCAAGCTGCCAAAGTAGGACAATCTTACCAAGGAAACCAGAGCAGTGGCATAGCCAAGGGACCTACTTTGGTCTCAGGCCCACCCAGTAGCAGCACACCTTTGAAGTGTCTGGCAGGGATTCCCAAGCCCCACTAGCTGAAACGTCCTGTCCTTCCTGCATACCAGCCTTCCCTCTGATGTATTCCTGCCTATGCGGAAACAGGAAGTTGCATCAGAGGGAAGGCTATGGAGCCAACATGAGCAGTGTGTATTATTGCTGCTTGCTGCCAGTGAAAATCCTGCTATTTAAAAGGTATGGAGGGAGGGGGATGTTTGAGAGACCATATGGCTTGCAGGCGAGAGAAGGAGAGACCAAATCACTTGTGGGACAGGGCGGAGTTTCTTCTGCCCACCATCTTGGGCCCAGGCCCACCCAAAATTGGGTGTCTGGCTATGCCCCTGAACCAGAGGCAAAATCATCAGCAGTCAAAAAGTCAATGAAGATGTAGATGCAGGGGTCAGGGAATTTGAAAGCTGATTAAGCAAGTGAAAACGTTGAGAGGTAGTCCGATCTTGTGAAAGAAGGTTGGTTAAATAAGATCTTTTCCCTGGCATAAAACAAGTGAGTAGGACTGGGAAATGTTTCCAAAATGCTACAAGTCAAGTCGCAGCAGAGGGAACCTGTGCCAGGTGCATTCAGCTTTGCGCAGTTGACGACAAAGGAGCAGAAACCCAGGGTGATACCGAGGAAGGCCACTTAGGAAAGAAGGGACAAAAGGGAGCTCATCGGTCTAGGGCAGTGCATAGCGTGGAGTCCCACAGTGAAACCTGAGAGTCCATAGGCAAAGAAGAAAATCAGAAAGAAAACCCTCACAAGAAGTCAAAAGAAAAAACAAAAAATGCCTCAGGGGTTAGAGAATGAATCTTCCAAGTCAGCAGCAGACAGGAAGGAGCAAAGGGAAGGGAAGCCACAGGCACAGCAAAAAGAAGAGAGATCAAGGTGTGATCAGACCATGGGAACAGGGGAATTGACAAGGCAGAGACATTAGAAACAGAAGGCTGACGGGTAATAATCACATCAAGAGGGTGGCTCGCAGATATGAGTCATAGGAGCCGACTCTCGTGGTTGCTGTGGGTGTTGAAAATGCAATATTGAGAAATTCCTTGTATTGTCCAGGGAGTGGTTATTTCCGCTGGGCTTAGCACCCCCAATAATTCTGAAAAGTTGGCTGCTATTATGAATAGGAGAGAAAATCAACTGTGAAAGGTTAATGGCACCAAGTTCCTGGGCAGCTGCCTGACGGGTTTAGAGTAGGGGTTTCACAATCCAGCCCTCGGGACATACCTAGCCAGTCAGGTTTTCAGGATACCCACAATGAATATGCAGGCAATAGCTTTGGCATGCACTTCCTTCCCATTCTATGCACATCTCCTGCACATTGAATTCTGGATATACTACAAAAAAACCCTGATTGGCTAGGTGGTCCCAAGGACTGGGTTGAGAACCCCCATTTTAGAGTGAGGGGACCTCCTCACTGTCCTTATTGATCAGAGTTTTCAGGGGGGCCCTTTCTTTTGGTTGCCTTGAGGGAAGTGCCACCTCATCCCTCGCTTCAGGCAGCAGACTACTGTGAGCTGCCCCTGGGGGTAAGTTCTGCCTGTAAAGGGAGGGAGAAGAAAAAGTGCTGCCTGTGGATGGCACCAGGAAACACGTTCTGCTTTTTTTTGTTTTGTTTTGAGGGGGGGGGGGGGTGGTATTTCAAGGAAGAGAGAAAAAGCTGGGATTTGGAGAAGGAGTAAAAGGGAGGTGCTGATGTCAGGACTAGGAAACGGGGAGAGGGAAAGTGCACCTTTCCCCTGTTAATTGTGTGATTGTGAGAGGAGGCATAATGAGACAAAAATTCCCATGGTATTGGCTCATTTCAGTAAAAAAAAAAACTCTATCTTAATTGTTTTGATATGCTGGCTTCATATTCAGCATTGTAGTCCTGTGCGTGTGTTGTCGTGTTTTTAATAACCATAATTAATACGTATGAGATGTATGTATACAAATAACTATGCTAATTGTCCCAGCCACACCCTTTGACCCCCCCCCCCCCCCCCCCCATTAAACAGTCAAACTACACCCATGAACCTATGCAGGAGAGTTAGTGGAGGAGTGGTCTAGTGGTTAGAGCACAGGTCTTGTAATCCAGAGATGGCCTGCTCAATCCCATTGCTGCTCCTTGTGATCTTGGCAAGTCTTTAACCCTCCATTGCCTAGGTTGTGAGCCTTCCTGGAACAGAGAAATATCCAGTGTACCTGAATGTAACTCACCTCAAGCTACTACTGAAAAAGGTGTGAGCAAAATCTAAAAACATAAAATAAATATCATTCCTTCTAGGAGACTAAGGGATGGAAATGAGTGAGTTGAATAAGTAAGGTAGCTGGTGAACTTTCTGTCAAGTGCTATTAAACCACATGCACAGCCTGGGGAGGCACTGGTTGTCTGGAAGGAGGATGGTAGAGGATCCAGTTTCAAAGGACTGGGGTGTCTGTGATATTGTCAAGCTATGTTGAATTACAAGCAAACAAGAATGAATTATTTTCTTGCTGCTTAGAGGGCTGTTTGCTCTGAACTGAGGGACTGCAGAGTAATTGCTGGAAGTTCTGCTTAATGACTGCTTACTTACCCTGATGCAGGGACAGGAAAGAAAGAAAGAAAGAAGAAAGAAGGAAGGAAGGAAGGAAGGGTGCATGGTGTTGTGTGTGTGTGTGTGTGACCTACAACTGTAATTATAAGACTTCACCTACTTTAGAGAAATAAAAGCCAGACCTTTTGAACTTTGCTAAGAGCTGGCTATAACTTTGCAAATAAAAAGCACTCTGACTTGGAGATCACCCGTACCGGATTGGGATCCAGATTTTGTATTTGTTATTACATTTCTTTTGCTGTTTCATGTTCCTCAGTTCCAGGAAGGAGTTGGAAGGAGCTGACAAGGTGACCCAGGTGATGCCACACCCAAGTGGGGCCTTACAATAACCTATGAAGAGTTTTAGGAAAAAATCTAGAGGATAATTTTTAAAGTATTTTGCCTAGGTCAATGTAGCCTATAAGGATATACAGTAACTTATTCATAACATGCATGCTTTAGCCACTTGAGGGACATTGTTACAGAAGGCATGTTTAGATCCATTGCATGCAAATCTATCTCATACTTTATTCATCATGGATATTCTGGAAACCCAAATACCCTAAGGAGTATTACAGGATTGTCTTGAAAACATTGCTAGTTGATATTTATCAATCCAGTCATAGGGATGGAACAGATAAAGTTGCTTGTGATGAACAAAGGGTATGAACCAAATATGATTTTCAAATAGCCAGGTCCTACATACATGTGAATAACCTGCAAGCAATCTGAAAAAAAAAATCCCTTAATTTAGTGGCAATGCAATTTCAATATAATGGGACATATTGTACTATAGAAATTATCCTGGCCATAGTATTCTGGATTATCTGTGGGCAATGGGTTTGATTTTATTTGTCAGAAATTCATTCTAATAAGTTATGACAGAATCCTGTATGAGAGGATCATAGCCTGCACACTGATCATCTAAGATCATTGTGCAGGCTAAGGATGGCCTCTGAGGCAGGAAACCCACATCTTGTTACCAAGATGCAGTAAAACCAAAGCATATTTAGACAGAGATATATAGAGGTGGCCTACAGGGTCATAGCAGAGAAGCCCCATTTCCAGCCAGGCAAACCTCTGTGCTGCCAAGGAAGAGAAGGCTACCTGAAGATAGAGTTTCACCTTGGAAAGGCAGGAAAGTGATCCTAGAGCCAGGACCTGCCCTCCAGGAGATGCACCTCATGCACCAAGGTTGGGTCTCCAGGGGCTTCTGTCCCGGAGAGAAGGGTAAGAACAGCTGCTTTAGCTGTAGATTCAATTCTTAAAACATATAGATAGACCAGTGGCTGATGGACATGAGGATCACTCAGTCACTTTCCTGCCTGGTGCGAAGGTGGTGAATCTCACACATCATCTAGATAAGATTTTAACCAGTGCCACAGCTGAAATTCAGAACCTCCAGGGTAACATTTTCAGAAAGTGCTCCCCATTCCATGTGCAAGACCTAAGAGACAGAAAAAGCTCTGGAGTCTCAATGTTGTGCTGAGGCAATGGTGCTCAATATGTAGTTGAGGCAATGGTGCTGGAAGGAGGGATTAGATTTGTTAGGAACTGGGCAATATTCCACAAAGATGGGCTCCACCTTAAACCAAGGTAAAAAACCATGTGTCCAGGATTGTCACAATAGTCATGGTGACAGTCCTTGCGCTGTTCCAAGATCAGAGGTACCAGGACAGTAGACAGTAATTCTGTTCCAGGACAGCAGTTGGAAAGCCCAGTGCTTCATCTGTGATGACCACTATTCCCCAGCAGTTGAGCCCACTGTGTGCTGGCGGCCGACAGGACTTGAGGAGGGTCTGGGCAGGATAGACTACCTGAAAGGTACCAGGAACAGGAGTAGTCTAGGCAGCAGAGGAGTGAGAGGGGCAGTGTCCTCAGCCAGAGAGCAGATACCTGGTACAGGCTGTGGTAGAGGCAGGCAGCAACGGCAGCAGCAAGCAGCAGCAGAGAGAGGCAGGTTCAGACTACAAGATCAGACAGGCAGCGATAGCAGAGTCAAGTACAAGCAGGAGGCTAGCAGAAAGCAGAGTCAGGTTCAGACAGGCAGCTAGCCAGAAAACAGAGTCAGGACCAGGCTAACATGTTCAGGCAAGTGGCTGGCAGAAAGCAGAATCAGGTCCATGCTACAGGTTCAGGAGACGGCTAGTAGAAATGAGGCAGAAAACGGTAAATGGGAGAAAAGAACCAGCTTAACCAACAGAAAAGTAGTTGAGCACCAGGCCATGACCCGGCTTTCCCCTAAAAGGTGAGGGTGTCTGACATCAGCGGTAGCATCGCCCTCACCTGGGAATTCACTCCAGAGAAGGAGGAGCCGAGTGTGCCGCATCAGCACCATCACGGCTGGGCGGTTCCCGGGGATAGGTGAGCCACAAGCTGGCACATCGGAGAAGGAGGGCCAAGCGTCGCTAAGCGTTGTTGTGGCCGATGCAGCAAACGCGCAAATGACCTGGGATTGTGACACCATGCTGCTGGCATCAACATTTAAAAAGGAAGATTAGGTAGTTTTATAGCTACTCTGAATGTTACTCTGTGTAGCACAGCTTAAAAGGAAACACTGCTCCTCCTATATCAGCACCAGCCTTGAAATAAAACAAATTTGGGGGGCATTTTTTAACACAGAAGGGAAAAACACCAGCTGCCTCCCCCAGTACCTCTGTTGCTGATGGCACTGTACACTCTGTATGCACTTCGGGAATAATGTGCCAATAAAAATCAGAATAATACAATATATTGAACAGAATAGTATTACAGTTGTCTGGAAGTATATGCAGTGTACTTTAACGCTTGTCTCAGTCAACCTAGCTCCCTAATCCAGCATTTTCCTATTGGCCATGGAACATTAATGTTCAGCAGAACTGTAGCAGAAATTCTGAGATTATTAGCAACCATCAAATAATTTACCTATCAATGTTTTTGGTACATTGCCAAATGGCCACCAGGCTTCAGCTCTGTTCCTTTAGTTGCTGTGTTGAGTTATCAAACATTAAAGATCGGAGAAGAAATACAGGCTTATGGGGCCGTCTCAGGTTTTAAAATAAACTTTGACAAATCCGAGGCGCTGGAAATAATATGCCCAGTAATCAACTAGATCAGCTGAAACCTCCAGTTCACATATAAATGGGCTAGTAAACATATAAGATATCTAGGGGTCAATATACCTCGAAGCCTGGAGGAAGTCTTTAAAAGCAACTTCCCAGCGAAAGCACAAGATCTGTTTCGGGAGCTGGAGAGATGGAGGGATTAACACTATCATGGATGGGAAGGATCAATGCTATCAAATGATCGTCCTCCGGAAGCTTCTATACTTATTCATGGCCTTACCAATTGATATACCAGACGATTTCTTCCGGGGTTTGCAGAGAAAAGTGTTTTTATTTATCTGGAGAAAAAGGCCACCCCGGGTACAGCGGGAGACGTGTCAATTGAGAGACAAGGGGGGCATGGGGGTCCCTGCATTTCGGGAATATTACTCTGCAGCACACTTGCGAATCTTAGCGATCTGGCTGCAGGGTAATGGGAAGATATGGGCCCGTATAGAACAGAGTTGGCTGGAACCGTTCCCACTTGGGGCAATACCATGGCTACCGAAACAACAATTGAAAGAGATATAAGAAAAAGTCCATCTTTTGATTCAATGGCCATTGACACCTGGTACAAGGTTAGGGAGAAGTTTTTTCCCAGGGAGGATATACTTTAAACATGCATTCCTTAGATATACCCCTCAATTCGGACCAGGAGCACTAGACACGGCCTATGAGGAATGGGAAACCATGGGTCTGCGGGAACTGGGGCAAATGTGTGAGGAGGGGCACGTTCCCCCTTCCAAGTGTTAGTCAAGACACATGGGCTTTCACCTCTTCAGGCCTTCCAATACTACCAGGTGCGAGACAAGTTTGGGACTTGTATAACACATGGTTGTCCAATAACAAGGCCACGAATAACTCAGACACACAGACGTAGGGATGGGGAGGGGGTGGGGGAGGAGGAAAAGAGAATGAGGTTTCTATATTTGATTGCAAATGAAGATTTTGAATGTTTAAGTTAAGTTTATGGTTGATAGGTTACAACAAATTTAAATGGAACTGAACAATGTTGTAAATGGCTCTGTATTGTACTGAAAAATGAATAAATAAAAAATAAAAAACATTAGGGTACAGCTAATACAGGCTGAGAACCAGTGAAGCCAGAGTTAAATCCACTGATGCTGCTTGAGATCTTGGACAAGTTTCTTAAGCTTCCATTGCCTCAGAGGGTAAGTGACTTGTCCAAGATCTCAATGATAACCCCCAGGGTCAGGAAAACATCTACTGTACCTGATTGTAACTTGTATTGAGCTATTACTAAGAAAGGTGTGCTGTAAATCCAAATCCAATACCAGGCACAGTGTGAAGTAATACAACACAGTAACATAGTAGATAACGGCAGAAAAAGACCTGCATGGTCCATCCAGTCTGCCCAAGAAGATAAATTCATATGTGCTACTTTTTTATTTTGTACTGTCCTCTTCAGAGCACAGACCGTATAAGTCTGGCCAGCACTATCCCCGCCTCCCAACCACCAACCCCGCCTCCCACCACCAGCTCTGGCACAGACTGTATAAGTCTGCCCAGCACTATCCCCGCCTCCCAACCACCAGCCCCGGCACAGACCGTATAAGTCTGCCCAGCACTATCCCTGCCTCCCAGCCACCAGCCCTGCCTCCCACCACTGGCTCTGGCACAGACCGTATAAGTCTGCCACAGCACTATCCCCGCCTCCCAACCACCAGCCCCGGCACAGACTGTATAAGTCTGCCCAGCACTAGCCCCACCTCCCAACCACCAGCCCTGGTACATATGTCACTCAGGACCTACAGAACAATTCCAGCACACCATAATAGCAGTCACTTTCATGAGACACACAAGAAGGACCTACCTAAGAAAAGACAGCACTACAAACACAACAGGGATGCTAGAACATCAATACACTTATTGGAAAACTAAATATGACAGAATTCATACAGATTGATCCAGTAGTCAATGCTAACAGAAAACCATGTCTCTTTCATACATGTAGAACAGATCCTTACTCACTATAGAATAAGTAATCACAAACTACAAATAGAAATAAAAATTAAACTGTGCGTGTCCCCCTGTACCATGCAAAATATAATGATAACAGATGTAAATTTCAAAACGTACACATTCTAATCACTACATTACAACTTCACAATACAATGACAAATGTATTGGACCATAATGTGTCAAACAGATATGTTGCTTAGCAATACAGTGCATTGCTAAGTTAACTTTTAAGTCAGAACCCAATGCGAGTAAAACAGTGGGACATAAAAGCTCCTTCAGATTTATTGCCCCTGCTGTAAGCAAACTGCACACTAGTCTGACAGAAAACTGATAAAGTTGTCAATATACCCGCATTGGGTTCTGACTTAAAAGTTTTTGAGGGGACACAAGAAATGCAATGAATGTGCAATGTGCCCCAACAGCTTGAAACAACAATATTTAAGGATCCTTACACTAATAGAGAATACAATCTTTTTGGTGGATGATCAGCCGAGGACGAGACCGTGCGACAGGACCACAAGCACCGGAACCAAGCAGCTAGGCATCGCAGGCTGCGGTCTGCAGAAAAACTCCCTGCCATCTGGATCCGGGCGGTCGGCCCCCGAACCCTCTGTGGGCTGGGGGTCCGGATGCGCTGCAACCGAACTCCGCTCGGAGCCGAGGATCAAGGCATGCAGCAGCATTGAACTTCCCGGGCTGGGGTTCGGGGGGGGGGGGTGGGGAGATGGACCCACACTCCCTCTCTCCGGATCTTTAGCTGAGGCCCTCCAAGCCCAAAGCGGATCAGGGCTGGAAGGGGATTGGCTCAGTACCGGCAGGGTGCTCCAGTTCTCCAGCGGCCTCTCTAAACCCAAGTGGGGGCTTTCTCCTCGTTTGCCCTTGGGATTGCCTCCCCTGACCTCCAGGGGCCATGGGCACTTCGTATCACCCAGCCGGCGTTGGTCTGGACGGGGCTCATCCGGGAACAGCGGCACGCGGGGACTGCAAGGCTTCGCTTTGGACCATGCGGGAGTCCAGCAGATGGCCACTGGCCCTCTGTATCCTGCGTCGACTGATGCTTCTTCCTGCCAGAGCTCAAGCCTGAAGTGGAGAGAACTGAGGAGCTGGGAACTGGACCGGAGAAACGGGAAAATCTGCTGGCGATTGCAAACTGAATCACCAGGGGGTTCCTCAGAGCTGCTGTCAAGTACTTTGTGAATGTCTTGCTGCATTGATTTCTGAGAAGTAATAGATGTGGGATCAGAGTTCACCAGTTTCACCTGGAAGCACAGCTACTGGTTAATATTTTGTCTCCCCTAAATAACTCTCCTCACGCACTGAGACTGGAACTGGATACTTGTCTACATCTATCCTTCCGTTGCGACAATGGGGACAAGCCTACAGTAACCTGCACCAGTTGGACCACCCAGGGATGTCAGAACCAGAGACTCTAAAGGTCAAACCTGCAATCCATGAGTAAAGAAACTTAACTAATTGAGCTAATTCTATAACTCTGAATCTTTTGGATTCCTTAGAACTAAAGGAAACCTATGCACTGGCTCCGGGAATTTCGCATAGAGATGCTAAGTGCAGCCATTTGCTTCTCTACTTGATGGAAGACTTAGTTGACTGATCTGCATTTGAGTGAACTTGTAGCTAAGAAAAGCAATCTTCTGACCAAATAGGGTGGGGAGTAATTAGTTCCTAAGAGTTGATTGAGGGAGGACCCTGACTCAGAGCTACTCTCCCACCTCCCATCTCCTCTGCTCAATATCTTATCAAAGCCAGAAATGTGAGCCTGCAGATCCTCTGGGGCAAGGAGGGTGGCAAGCAATTAGTCACTAAGAGACTGATTGAGGGAGGACCCTGACTCAGAGCTACTCTCCCCCCTCCCGTCTCCTCTGCTCAATATCTTATCAAAGCCAGTAATCTGAGCCTGAAGACCCTCTGGGCAAGGAGGGCGGGAGCAATTAGTTGCTAAGAGATTGACTGAGGGAGGATCTGGACTCATAACTAAGTAACTTAAGGCAGTGAAGAGAGGGAAGCAAAGATCAGCAGCCCACAGCGAAAATAAACCAAAATTAATACCTTCAAACTACTCCTAATAATCTACTCCTTAACACTGATCCACTTAACACTAACCACCCCGCTTGCAGAAAGCAACATTATACGCATACTATACAATCATCAACAATTGATCAGATACACCACACCTCAACAAACTGACAACAACTTAAATGAAGGAAGACCACCAACATGCGGACAACCACCACAGAATGCAAAGAAGGGCCCAAACAAACTCACCTCAACAAAGAAATGACAACTAATAAGTCCACACAATACCAAACGTAGAAGACCCATTCCAAGCAATCCAAGAGGGCTACATCAATGCCATATCTGCAGTAAACAAAACAGCAATACTAACAGACTGGATCATGGCAGAAAACCTTGACCTACTCTTCATCCCTGAAACCTGGATCCATGACCAAAAGGACCCCATAATCCTAGATCTATGCCCCCCAGGACACAAAATCACACACTGGACCAGAAAGGAAAAGAGAGGCGGAGGCATAGCACTAATCTATTGATCCCACGTTACCACCTAAACCACTGCCGAGTCCATGACACCTCAACTTGAAATGGCCTCAATCAGAATCCACAACAAAACCCTTCGCAATCATTTGAATTGTGTCCTGTTCTACATACCTCCAGGTAATTGGAACGAAGACCACACTAACTTCATGGACTTCATCTCAAACACATGTGTAACCAACTCCAATGTACTAGTAATAGGAGACATCAATCTTCACTTAGAAGACCCAAATTCACACAGCGCATGAGAATGTAAGGAATTCCTCCAATTATGGGATCTCCAATGGCCACAAATGCAAGCAACCCACGTCAAAGGGCACACACTTTATCTCATCACACAGAAACTTTCAACAGACCAGAACTTAAAAATAACAGATATTAAATGGACAGAAACACCCTGGACTGATCACTACAAACTAAACTTATCCCTACACTGGCGGAAGAAGGGAGTACACCATATACAAGATCACACATCCTACAGAACAAGAGGTAAAGTAGACACGAAAATATTCTGGCAACAGATATATAACAATTAATGGACAGCACAAACAGACTCCATACACTACCTCATGGAATGGGATAAAAGATGCAAATACATACTAGATGAAATAGCACCCTTATGAACAAGAACGCCACGTAAGCATAACTCAATACCATGGTTCAACGATGAACTGAAAAAGCTAAAAACACAATCCAGAAAATTTGAATGAGCATGGAAAAAAAACAAAAGATGAACACACACTCAACACATGGAAACAATCACAAAGAAAGTACAAATACACTATAAGACAGAACAAAAGATCATACTATAAAACTAAAATAGGGACAGATTACAAAGACATGAAGAAATTATACCAAATCGTGAACAAACTCCTAGACACAAACCAGGTCACTACATCGAATACAGATATCCCATCCGCAGATTAACTTGCTAAGTATTTAAATGAAAAAAATTGTAAACCTACACAACACGCTACCTCAGGACAATACTGACATCGAAAACTTCCTTAACGAGTTGGACCCAACCACAGGAGAATACCCGGCTGACCGAACCTGGTTAAATTTTGCCCTCCTCACCATCGATACAGTTACACAGGCGATCAGCAGGTTCTCCAACACTCACTGTAAACTAGGTACCTGCCCCAAATACCTAATGAAATACGCCCCTGACCACTTCATAATAAACCTCACATCCTACCTAAATTACATGCTACAGCAAGGTCTCTTCCCTAAGGAAAATAGCAATATCCTACTCACCCTGATACCAAAAGACACCAAGAAAAAAAACAAATTAAATCACTAACTACTGTCCAAGTAGCATCCATCCCGTTGTCAGTCAAACTGATGGAAAGTATGGTAGCCAAACAACTTACAGACTATATAAACAAATTCTCAATATTACACGAATCTCAGTCAGGTTTTCGCCCCCTCCACAGCACAGAAACAGTACTACTCACTCTCCTAGCCAAATTCAAGCAGGAAATAGCAATAGGCAAAAATATCGTCCTCCTCCAATTCGACATGTCTAGTGCATTCAACAGGTAAACCACAATATATTAATAAGAGTACTAGATAAATTTAAGATTGGTGGAAACATACTTCACTGGATCAAGGGTTTCCTAACCACAAGAACATATCAAGTTAAATCAAACTCAAACATATCATCACCATGGAAAACAGATTGCGGAGTTCCACAAGGATCACCGTTATCACTGATCCTCTTCAACCTAATGATGGCCCCACTGTCACGTACTCAAAGCTGGAAATGGGTTGTGAGCCCTTGGGCAAAACCACCCCACACCAGGGGCAAGGCAGAACTCTGACAACAGTTAGGCTTCACCTGTACCTGGCCACTTTCCACCAGGAGTTGAGCTCCCAGCTTCAGGTGGTCGACAGGCCTTTGCAGGACAGGGCAGGAGCTTGATAACAGCTAGACAGCACAAGGAATAGAGTGTCAGAGGGGAAAGGAAGGAACATGGGCAGCAAGGCAGGAAACTGGGCTAGACAATACAACACAAGGCAGGGACAAGACAATCTAGGGAACAGAAACTGGAAGCTGCAAGCAGCCACCGAAACAGGGAACAAAACACTGACTAACAAGACACAGAACTAAAAGCTGCAAGCAGCCACAAAGCCAGCACACAAACAGAAACGAAACACAGAGATACAAACAAGAAACAAGGCTAGGAAAACAAGTAAAACCTAAACTAAACGAAACACAGACTAACTAGAAACAGGCAAGAATCAAGGCAAGAATCTCAGACAAACCACTGGACTAGCAGAAGTGCAACAAGCACCAACATACCAGGGCCTTAGACGCAATGCAAAGGCAAAGGCAGAGAGGTTCCAAATGGCTAATAAGCCCAGCAGGCAGCTGAGACTCAGGTGCAACAATCACCAAGCAACTAAGGGTCAGGCAGCCTGGAAGATCCGGACTGGACTGAGCTGAAATCTGGAACGGGTGACAGCACACCGACAATCTAATACAGCCAGCACACAGAGACAGAGACAGAACTAACTCACAAAGAACAGACAGAAGCCAGCTCAGAAGCTGACCACAGGAAATAAGGTGAGTGTGAGAGGGCGAGGAAAGCACAGACGTAACACCCACTAGCCAAGTCCTTATCCAATCAAGGCCTTAACCCCTTCATCTATGCAGACGACATCACAATATACATTCCTTACAAATCTAAACTGTCAGAAATCACTAACAAAATCAAGATCAGCTTGAACATCATGGACTCTTGGGCAAATGCATTTCGACTAAAACTCAACAAAGAAAAAAACACACTGTCTCATCCTCTCATCCCAACACAATGCGGACAACCCCACAATTATCAACACTCTAGATCACAACCTCCCTATCTCAGACAGCCTGAATATCCTCGGCGTTACATTGGACTGCAACCTAACATTAGAGAGCCAAGTAACATCCATAACAAAGAAAATGTTCCACTCAATGTGGAAACTCAAATGCGTGAAACAATTCTTCCCGAGGGAAACATTTTGCAACCTGATACAATCAATGGTACTATGCCATTTAGACTACTGCAATGGAATTTATGCGGGATGCAAAGAACAAACATTAAAGAAACTTCAGACCACTCAAAACACGGCAGCTAGTCTTATCTTTGGAAAAACGTGTTTTGAAAGCGCAAAACCCCTCCGCGAAAAACTACACCCAATCAAAGAACGCATTGCTTTCAAAATCTGCACCCTGGTTCACAACATTATCTACGGTGAAGCCCCAGGATACATGACAGACCTGATCGACCTACCAACTAGAAACTCATCCGAATCAACACGAACGTACCTAAATCTACACTTACCCAAGCTGCAAAGGACTCAAATACAAATCAACTTACACATCCAGTTTCTCCTACATAAGCACACAACTGTGGAACACATTACCAAAAGCCTTGAAAACTACGTACGACCGCCTAAACTTCCGGAAAAAAAATAAAAACTAACCTGTTCAAAAGGGCATACCCTACCATACATAGTAACATAGTAGATGGCGGCAGAAAAAGACCTGCATGGTCCATCCAGTCTGCCCAAGACAAACTTATATGTGTATACCTTACCTTGAATTTGTACCTGTCCTTTTCAGGGCACAGACCGTATAAGTCTGCCCAGCAGTATTTCCCGCCTCCCAACCACCAGTCCCGCCTCCCATCATCGGCTCTGGTACAGACCGTATAAGTCTGCCCTCCCCTATCCTAGCCTCCCAACCACCAACCCCTCTTCTCCTCACCTGCTCCGCCACCCAATTTCAGCTAAACTTCTGAGGATCCATTCCTTATGCACAGGATTCCTTTATGCATATCCCACGCATGTTTGAACTCCGTTACCGTTTTCATCTCAACCACCTCCCGCGGGAGGGCATTCCAAGCGTCCACCACCCTCTCTGTGAAAAAATACTTCCTGACATCTTTCCTGAGTCTGCCCCCCTTCAATCTCATTTCATGTCCTCTCGTTCTACCGCCTTCCCATCTCCGGAAAAGATTCGTTTGCGGATTAATACCTTTCAAATATTTGAAGGTCTGTATCATATCACCCCTGTTCCTCCTTTCCTCCAGGATATACATGTTCAGGTCAGCAAGTCTCTCTTCATACGTCTTGGAACGCAAATCCCATACCATCCTCGTAGCTTTTCTTTGCACCGCTTCCATTTTTTTAACATCTTTCGCAAGATACGGCCTCCAAAACTGAACACAATACTCCAGGTGGGGCCTCACCAACGTCTTATACAGGGGCATTAAAACTTCCTTTCTTATGCTAGTCACTCCTCTCTCTATACAGCCTAGCAATCTTCTAGCTACGGCCACCGCCTTGTCACACTGTTTCGTCGCCTTCAGGTCCTCAGATACTATCACCCCAAGATCCCTCTCCCCATCTGTGCCTATCAGACTCTCCCCGCCTAACACATACGTCTCCCTTGGATTTCTACTCCCTAAGTGCATCACTTTGCATTTCTTCGCATTGAATTTTAATTGCCATACGTTAGACCATTCTTCTAGGTTCTTCAGATCTTTTTTCATGTTTTCCACTCCCTCCGGGGTGTCCACTCTGTTGGAAATCTTGGTGTCATCCGCAAAAAGGCAAACTTTACCTTGTAACCCTTCGGCAATGTCACTCACAAATATATTGAACAGAATCGGCCCCAGCACCGATCCCTGAGGCACTCCACTACTCACCTTTCCCTCCTCCGAGCGAACTCCATTCACCACCACCCTCTGGCGTCTGCCCGTCAACCAGTTCCTAATCCAGTTTACCACTTCGGGTCCTATCTTCAGCCCGTCTAGTTTATTTAAGAGCCTCCTGTGGGGAACCGTGTCAAAAGCCTTGCTGAAATCTAAGTAGATTACATCCATAGCACGTCCTTGATTTAATTCTCCTGTCACCCAGTCAAAGAATTCAATGAGATTCGTTTGGCATGATTTCCCTTTGGTGAAGCCATGTTGTCTCGGATCTTGCAACTTATTGGCTTCCAGGAAATTCACTATCCTTTCCTTCAGCGTGGCTTCCATTACTTTTCCAATAACCGAAGTGAGGCTTACAGGCCTGTAGTTTCCAGCTTCTTCCCTATCCCCACTTTTGTGAAGAGGGACCACCTCCGCCGTTCTCCAATCCCTCAGAACTTCTCCCGTCTCCAAGGATTTATTAAACAAGTCTTTAAGAGGACCCGCCAGAACCTCTCTGAGCTCCCTCAGTATTCTGGGGTGGATCCTGTCCGGTCCCATGGCTTTGTCCACCTTTAGCTTTCCAAGTTGTTGATACACACTCTCTTCCGTGAATGGTGCTCTATCCACCTGGTTCTCAGGTGTACTTTTGCCAGTCCCTCTCGGTCCTTCCCCAGGATTTTCTTCAGTGAAAACAGAACAAAAGTATCTATTTAGCAAATTGGCTTTTTCTTCATCATTTTCTACATAGCGTTTCGTTGTATCTTTTAGTCTCACAATTCCCTTTATAGTCTTTCTCCTTTCACTAATATACCTGAAGAAGTTTTTGTCTCTCCTCCTTACATTTCTAGCCATTTTAATCCAACATAAATGCCTGATCTCTGCAACACAACAAAACTAAAGTACGTAATGGACATTATACAACTCTTCCGTTGTACGATTCCCGAATGTGGCTGTGCCACATGAACTTTATCTTACCACAACATCACTTTGTATTTGTTTACACCGGAGTCTGCAAACGCCTCTCCAGGCCACATTGAGCCTACAAATAAGTGGGAAAATGTGGGATACAAATTTAACAAATAAATAAATAAAGCACTGCTTGTAAATCAGAATATGTCATCTATTGCATTATAAGTCCGTGTGATAAACTGTATGTGGGGCAGACATCCAGTCAGCAATATATACATCTGATAGAACATAAGAGTGCTATTAAGACACAAAAGATTACCTCACCCTTGGTCATGCATTAAGTTGCTAATCAACATGTTTGACACATTACGGTGTCTGGTATTGTAACAAGCAACATCGTCAGTGAGAGGCGGTGATAGACACTACCTTCTGCTTCAGAAAGAGCAACAGTGGATTTTCAGATTTAACTCACCAACCCTGCGGGGTTTAAATGCCAAACTCGAATGGTGTAATTTTTTCTAATTTCTTTTATGTTCTCTTTTTGATTTGATCAGTTCCGCTCTCTAGTTGGTGCTCTTATGATTGGCTTATGCTTCTTTGGGCGTCTGATGTCATTTAAAGGTTATAAAGAAGGATCGCCATTTTTTCAAGATTGTGTCTCCACAGTTCCATCAGTTTTGAACGGAGTTTAAGTAAGCAAATGTGAATGGATGTTAACACTGAGAAATTTTGGATTGAATGTTGTTTCTTTTCCTTGTTCCTGCAGATTTTCTGACCGGTTGACCCTGACGTATTTCAACGAACCGCTGGCCACTGTTGGTCACGGTCTGATTTTTTGGGTGTAGATGGAAGAAAGAGACCGTACAGCTAAGTATTTACAGCTGTTATTTTTTGTCAAGTTTTTGTCAGTTTAAACTTTAGAATGTGCAATTACATTTATCAGGGAGGTTTGATTTTGCCAATGATGATGAAGCCCTTCTCTTTCAGCCATTAGCTGGGAGCTTCTTGAGGCTTTTTCCTCCCTGTTTATTATTATTATTACTTTCACTGCTTACAGACAGCAATATAGAGAATATTTTTTGTATTTATTTACTTTGCAGGGGATGACATTTGTAGAGTATTACACTTGGTATGGTGAGCTAAACAACTTGTATCTGTCCTAGTGGCTGTGAACGCAGAAAATTGAGCATTTATATTCATTACAATAGAAAAAATGTGAATAGGCCCTAACTTCTGTCAGTGAATACAGGCTATGTACAGAAACCCCACAGCTCATATTTGGATTAATAGGGGATAGTTGTATGCTTTTGAATTGGGATGGGGGACCCAATAAGGTTGTCCTCTATCACCCTCTGCTGTTTGCTTTATTGCTATAACCTTTAGCAGCACAGATAAGGGCAATGGAAGAGATTATCAAGGGGATTACAGTGGAGTATATCACTTTGAAGGTGATGCTGTATGTGGACAATATCCTGTTTATTTTGTCCCAACCCAGGCTAATATTGCCTGTCTTAGTTCAGAAACTGCAGAAGTACAGCACAGTTTAAAGATTTAAAGTTAACTATGACAAATCTGAAGTCCTGAAACTAGTGCTGTCTTTAGGAGAGGAGGAATCTTTGAGGTCCCATTTTTCCTTTAAATGGGCACATCAGAGTGTGAAATATTTGGGGATGCAAATAACTGCTGATCCAGATAGTCTGTATCATGGTAACTATAACAAAATTTTAAATAATGCAGACAAAGATTTAGAGTCTTGGGATGGTTACTCTTTGTATTTCCTAGATAGGTCAACCTGTATTCAAATTAATGTATTTTCTTGGCTCCTGTATTGGTCTTTCGATATATCTGAAGACATAGACCAGAAAGAATGGCAACTAATATTTTGTTTCAGATAAGACAGCAGGGTGGGCTGAGAGTTTCTAATCTGCTGTTACAAGGGAGATTAGGGCTTTGCTAGAATGGTGTCAGAGTTTGCATCCTAAAGGGTGTGTTGACTGGAGCAAGAGATGTTAGGGAACACCCCACTAGAGAGTAGAGGATTGTTCCCAAAGGGTGTAGGGTTAAGTTTGAGGGGGAAAAAAATGCCAATTCATATACAAAACTTATCTTGGAGATATAGGATAAGATTAAGCCTATTTTTATTACAAGGTAAGGAATACTCAGGTTATAAGGTTATACTCAGTGCTAAGGGAGAATAAGGAATTTATCCCTGGGAACACATCCCAGATACCAGGGTTAGGAATCTATTGGGCTTTATAGACAGGCAGTTCTTTAGAGTGGATGGAAATATAATCAGTTTTGAAGAGCTGCAAGAAAAATACCAACTAGCGGCAAATGACAGGTTATACTGTTGGCAAGTCAGACACTATCTTCAAGGGGCAAGAGACTGGCAGAGACCTCCATCACCTTTCAAACAGTTTTTGGGGAAATTAACAGGGAATAAAGGAGGGCTGTCTAGCCTCTATGCTGTTGTGCTGAATGCAAAGCGGGAGGTGAGGAAGTTTCAGGATAATTGGCACAAGAATTTGGGAAAACAGATTAGGGAGGAAGAGTGGAAAGTGATCTTTCAAAACTGCAAACTTCCTCTGTATTCAGGCTAGTTACAGGAAATGGAATATAAATCACTTTACCGGATGTATATTACTCCTCAACACCTCAAACAATGGTATAAGAAGGGAGAGAATATGGGGAGACAGGAAGTTTTTATTTTGGGCTATAATTAGGGTGCTGATTCAGGAGATTACCGTCTGTAGTTTAATTTTGAGGCTGAATCTGTGTTTATTAAATGTAGGGTGGCAAGGAGGAAATCCATGGTCAGATTCTGCCTAGTAGCGGCCAAGAATATGTTTTCCAGATATTGGAAAAGGCCAACCATGCCTAATAGAACTGAAATGGTGCAAAAACTGATGGACATACACCAAATAGAATAGATTGCTGCATACAGAATACACAAGTCGAAAAACCACAAAGTTTGGGATCCCTTCTTAATGTGGTGGAACTTATAGGTTGCTTATTAGGAATGTGAACCGTGAGATGTCAAGGATTGGGGTTTTATAAGGAAAAGATCTACTCCAGCAGGACTAATGGAAGGTGGGAGGGGGGTAATGTTGTACATTAATGAGAAGGAACTTGAGATAGTGTTAGTATGACAAATTTGACACATTTGAGTAAAAGTAAGTTTGTGATGTTTCTGTTAAATTAGTTCAGTGTCCTTTAATAGTATTGTACTCTTCTTTATAAATTACAGATAATAAAAAGTCATAGGATAGGAGGCAATGCTCTGTTGTGAACTGGGAACTGGTTAAAAGGTAGTAAACAGAGGGTAGAGTTAAATGGCCATTTCTCTCAATGGAAGAAGGTAAATAGTGGGGATCTGGAAAATGGGAACAATGCATGAGTTGATTAAACGTGCAGATGATACACAACTATTCAAAGTTGTTAAATCACATGCAGACTGTGCGAAATTGTAGGAAGATGTTAGGAAATAGGAAGACTGGACTTTGAAATGGCAGATTAAATTTAATGTGGACAATGCAAAGTGATGCACATTGGGAAGAATAATCTAAATCCTATGCTAGGATACATATTAGGAATCACTACCCATGAAAAAGTTCAATGTATTGTCGATAACGACACCTAGAAATCTTCTCAATGTGTTGCAGTGGCGAGAATATTTGGGCCAGAGGAGTGTACCAGCCTTTGAGAGTAGTAGGGCCTCCTCCTTAGAGAAGAGGAGGTCGCAGAAGGAGTGAGTTGAGAGAGAGTTTTCATGTCAGTTCTTTTCTTGATGAGGTCAGCAACCTCCTTCACCTTGTCCCCAAAAAGATTATCTCCTTAGCAGGTAATGTTAGCTAGCTTTTCTCTGGTTCTATGTCAGACACCTAGGAACAGTTGGATTCAGACTCAGCATAGAACTCTTTTGGAGAGGGCCGAGTCTGTGTCTGCCTTGAGTGACCAGATGGATGTCTAGACTAGGGATGAGTGCCAAGGGGCAGGACCTGACCTGGACATCAAGGGAGAGGAATACTACCTTTTCCAAGACCCATGCCGGCCCCCTTCTAGGAGCTGGTGTTAATGCATGGGCAACAGACAAGGAATGGGCCTCCAGAATCGGCTGGGCTGGAGCCATGGATGGCATCAATGTCCTCGGAGCCTTGGCATTGCACCAGGCCAAGATCCACTCCAACTCTTCCTGTAGTGTGGCCTGGAACTGTTCCTCGGGGGCAGGCATCAGTAAAGGTGAGGCTGGTATTGGTTTGTGGGCAGCCTGTGATGTTGACTTGGAAGGCTGGTCCCAGCTGTCAGAAGACCGGTGCATTAGCAACAACTCCAGGGAGGGGGAGTGGCCCTTATGGCACCGATTCTTCTCAGGTATTGGGGATGCCAATGAGGGAGATCTTCTTGATGCTGGTGCACCCCCAGTGCCCAGTGTAGCTCCTGCAGCCATGGGGACCAATGCCGATGTCAATATATCGGTCTTAGAAGCACCAAAAGGTTTCTCACACTGGGCCACTCTGCTCTTTTGAGTCTTTTTCTGCATTTAAAATCAGAAAACACGGGTCACGTGATGGCAGGGACCTGAACGGACGACTCGAGGCTGCTCTCCTCTCCCGGGCTTGATAAAACAGCTTTTTACAGCGGCACTAGCGGATTTAGACCCGCGGTAATTGAAGAATAATAAAGTGCAGTACTCACTGACCCGACGTGGAGCAGGAGGAGATCCCCTGGGTGTGGAAACACCGGTATGCCGCCGAAGACTCCGCGGACACAAAAAAGAAGCGGAGCGAACACTGTGGACAAGATGGCGTCCGGGAAAGAGCAGGCTGCAGATTCCAATAGCCAAACCCCGCCAGTGATTGCGTTGCAGGAGGCGGCGATCAAAGAGATTATGAAGCACATGGCAGCGGTATTGGATGATAAGCTCTCTACCCTGCATGCCTTTATGGACGAACTCAAAGAGAATCTGGCAATGCAGGGGAACCGCATACAACAGGCAGAGGAACGGATCTCTCAGCAGGAGGACCTCGCGACTGGAATGTCTACTCAGCTAATCGCGCTGGACAAAAGGTGCAAAGTGCTGGAAGACAGAGTTGAAGATCAAGAAAATAGGAGCAGACGCAATAACATCAGGTTGGTGGGGGTCCCAGAAAATGTAAAAGAAAAAGATTTATGGGACTTGGTTGAAACATGGCTACCTAAAGAGCTGGGCCTCGTGGTGGAGGGGCAGCGCCTAAAGGCAGAAAGAGTGCACCGCGTGGGAGTGCTGAAAGAACAACATAGCAGGCCGCGCCCTGTAATTGCACGCATTTTTAACTATGCGGATAAGGCCCAGCTGATGGAGAAATATCGCCAGCGCAGGAGTTTGGTCTATAATGGAACCAACTTACTGATGTTTCAAGATTTTTCCCCTAGAGTGTCGGAGCTCCGCCGGCGTCTGTCTCCTTATTGCTCTCAGCTCTTTAATAAGGGAATCAAGTTTTCACTGCAATACCCAGCCCGGGTGAGAGTGCTGCATGAGGGTCGCGTTTTATTCATGGAAAAACCTGAGGAGCTCCAATCATTCATGGAGCAATTGAAGTGAGAGGCAACTTAAGAAAGCAGCACCACAGTGGTCGACCAGTGGGGGATACAGATCTGGATTACTTGAGAGCTTATTCATGGACACTGAACGTTTGGCCAGAAGAAGGTACTCTCCAGTAGGGAACTCTGGCTTCTTGTCGACTGACTACAGCAATGGAGCGTTGGTGAGAGGAACGCTTACTTTTGGCGCCAGAATCAAGTAGGACTAGTGGACCTTATTGGGAGACTCGAGAACATCGCCTCTTGCTGATCAGACATGTCTTTTAATCTCTCTTCAGTGGCAGACATACGGGACTCCTTCGCAACTGTTCATTGCAATAGTTAAAGGGGCAGCGAACAATCAGCCTATACAGGCCTGTATACAACACATGGGGGAGGGGGGGTGTTATGAAGACTGTGGGTGATGCTTCTGCTAAGGGGGGGTGATTCAAGTTGTTATAGTTAGCCTGTTTTTATGTTAACCTTAGAAGTTGGTGCTTTATAAGGGGTGCATCGGGGAGAGGAGCAGCTTCTTGATTAGGGTTGTAGCACTGGTTGTTCTAGGGGGGAGGAGGGGAATAGCGGGGAGGGAGTTCTATGGAAATGGAAGGGGAGGGAAGGGGAACTTAGGGGGTGCGATGTTTGGGATCGAATGTGGGAAGTGAGCAGTCTGTTGAGGAGTGGTGTGGGGAAGCAATGTTGTGGGATAGGGCTGGAGGAGGGGAGGGGGAGATGGGAAGGGAGGGGGTGGGGGGGATGCTCCTGGAGAAACGGGGACCCCAACCAAAAAAAATCCTGGATTTTGGCAGAGTGTATCCAGGGGAATAGAAGGGGGGTGGTGAGCTGGGACATCACCCCAAGATATTGTAAGGGCTGCTTGAACCCTAGAGTGATGCCTGACTAATGAGTAAACTAAGATTTGGGTCTTTGAATGTTGATGGGATCCATTCTCCTGTCAAACGTTCCAAGATTCTGTCTTACTGCGCTAAGATGCATATTGATGTTTTATTTCTGCAGGAGACTCATCTCTCTCAGATTGAACACCAAAAGTTGAAACGGGGATGGGTAGGGGAGGTGGTTTCGTCCTCATACAACAGTAGACAAAGGGGCGTGGTTATATTATTCCATAAAAAACTCCATGTAAGCATGCATAAATTAGTTCAAGACCCGGAGGGCCGCTTTATTTTGTGGTTGGGGGAGGTAGCGGGACAGAAGGTCGCCCTTTGCTCTGTGTATGCACCCAATGTGTATTCTCACTCCTTCTTCTCCAACCTGTTGGCGCAGCTGGTCTCGATCGCTGGATATCAGCTGATATTAGGCGGAGATTTTAATATCACGGCGGACCCCTCAATTGACTGCAAGCCAGCAAAAGCTAGAACATCTGCTTGGGAAGGCAGGGGGGTGCAATTTTTGATGCGTGAATTAGGGCTGTTAGATATTTGGAGAGTATTACACCCGGAATCCTATAAATACACTTTTTTCTCACAGGTCCACGGAGTCTACTCCAGACTGGATTACTTGCTTCTGGACCCATCATTTTCATCAAGAGTGGGAGGAGCAGATATAGTAGATGGAGCAGTCTCAGATCACTGTCTGGTATGGGTTGAGATACACTGGCGTCAGGGGGAGGAGGTGCGACAGTGGCGAATGAACCCAACCCTTTATTTAGATCTTGACTTTAGAGCGTTCCTGTTGCAAAAGTGGGATAACTACCTAAAAGAGAACGACCCTGAGTCGGTGGGCCCCATAACATATTGGGAAGCCGGGAAAGCAGTGATGCGGGGTCATATTCTGGCCTACACAGTGAAACTAAATAGGGAGAGGAATAGACAATTGATCACATTAACTAATCAATTGCAGCAGCTGAGAGGGCAGCATATCCGCACCAGGGAGGAGGGAGTAAGGCGGGAGTACTGGGCGGTGAGGAGGCAGATAAATTATATTTTAAATGCCAGGGCAGCTCACGACATTAATATGTATAAATATAATCTTTTCCGATGGGGAAATAAGGCAGGGAAGTTGTTGGCTGCGTTGGTGCGGCAGCAAGGGGCAAAGAAGATTATCAGCAAGGTTAGATCGGCCGACCGGGGAGTGGTGACATCGATAGAGGACATACAGGAGGAATTTGTCAAATTTTATAAAACATTATACAACAAAGGAGAGATAGATAGAGAGCAGAGGGAGTCCTTTTTCCGGGATCTTGCCCTCCCTCAGTTGACGCAGGCACAGCGAGATGTACTAAATGCCCCGGTGGTCGGAACGGAGGTTTGCCAGGCAATTAAGAGATTGAAGCTGGCAAAGGCCCCTGGGCCCGATGGGTTGGGTCCAGAGTGGTACAAAATTCTGGGAGAAAGGTTGTGCCCTCCGTTTCAGGAGTTGTGCCATCACTTGTGCACTGCGGGAGGGGATGGTGGTGGAGGACTGACTCATGCACATATCGTGGTGCTCCCAAAACCGGGAAGAGACATGGAATTGTTGGGATTGTATCGCCCGATTTCACTCCTGAACCAGGATATAAAGCTCTTGCGAATATCATGGCGCATAGGCTGGGAACAATCTTACCAGCATTAATACATACGGATCAAGCAGCTTGTGCGGGGCGATACGCGTCATCCAACGTTCTTAGGGCCTTGTCGGTGTTGCAGAAATGGGGGACCATGCCGGGAGATGCCATTATCACCAGTTTAGACGCGGAGAAAGCCTTTGACAAGATCCTGTGGGATTACTTGTTCTGGGTGCTTCCTCAATTTGGCATCATGGGAGAGTTTCTAGGGGGCATACGAGCATTGTATAGTAACCCTACTGCCCAGATCTTAATCAATGGCACGTTGTCCCAGTCCTTCTCTCTGGAAAGGGGCACACGGCAGGGGTGCCCGTTGTCGCCAATGCTGTTTGTGCTCTCGCTTGAACCCTTTGCTATTAAAATTCGGCAGTCCAGGGAGATTACAGGAATCAAGATGGGTGTCCAGGAACTTAAAATAAATATGTTTGCGGACGACATGCTCATATATTTGGATAATGCCACCGAAACTGTACCCAGACTAATAATGTTGCTTTTGCAGTTTGGCTCCTTTTCTGGGCTGCGTATAAATTTCGACAAGTCAGAGGCCCTACCGGTATCATCGCCCTGTAAGTGCCAGCAGTTGCATCCTTTTCCCCTTGCATGGTCCACGGGCACTCTAAAATATCTAGGAGTGTATCTACACAGAGACTTGAGAGTAATATACCGCAAAAATGTCCAGGACAAATTGGACAGTCTACGGAAGTTGTGTCATCAGTGGCGCGACCTCCCTCTTTCTTTACTAGGAAGGGCAGCATTGGTTAAAATGGTCATGCTGCCAAAGATATTGTACGCTATACAGATGTTACCTTTATGGATCACGAGGAAGGATGAATCCTACTACAAAGGGTTCATTGGAACCTTTCTATGGGCAGGGCGACGGGCGCGGATAGGTTTTGCCAAACTAACACTGGATAGAGCAAAGGGAGGGATAAATTTGCCAGATTTGCGCTTATACAACGTGGCGGCTATGCTGCGCTGGATTCATGAATTGCATTCGGGGAATTCCAAATTTGCGCCGCAGGCTATATGGCAGGACGAGCAGCTTCAGCAGTCGGCATTCAATCTTTTGCAAGGGGGGAGGAGCATGAAAGGGGGTATTGGGTTTTTGCTCCACCCTTTGAGTCGGGCTTGGGCTTGGTGGAGAAGGGTATTGGGGGGAGCGATGGGTGCGTCACCCTTCCTTGCAGCAGTTGAAAACCCTCAATTTCCGGCAGGACAAGGAGGGTCGCGTTTCAAAATCTGGGCCCGACATGGATGCCGATATGTGGGGGATTTTACAGCACTGGGGGGCGGGCTTTTCCCTACATTCGAGCAGGCAAGAGTACAATGGAATTTGTCCCAAGCAGATGTTCTGCCCTTCTTGCAGTGGAGGCATTACTGTGCGTCCCTATCTCCGGTTCGGTCCCAGGGGCCGACCTTCTCCATGCTAGACAAGATATTCCGTCAATTGCCAGAAACGGCCAATAAACTGGCAGTGTGGTATGCGGTGGGGAGGGAACAGAAAGCAGCGCCCTTTTTTGCTGGCTTAGCACGATGGTGGAGTGAACAATTAGGGGAGGAAATTACTATGGGAATGCTGTCAGGGGGCGTTCAGGATAACCTCCAGTGCAAATCTACAAGAAATGCAGTTTAGGCTGCTCCATGGTGTTTTTATAACGAGGGAGAAGGGTAAACGAATGGGATTATGGGAAGACGACACATGTGTGCGGTGTAAACATAAAGTGGGGTCCCTTGTTCACACCTTCCTGGAGTGCTCGAAGTTGGGCAACTTCTGGACGGGGGTGCTGGAGACACTGGGGCGTTTGCTGACAACGCAGATGGAGTGGTACTATAGGGTGGTGCTGCTGGGAGATGACGGCACTTTGAAAGAGCAGGGGCTATCCCCATCACAAGTGCGCTTTGCCTGTGTGGCGCTAATGCTGGCCAGGAAATCAATACTGGCGAATTGGGTCGTTGAAGCACCCCCAACTGTACAGCAGTGGAGAGGTAGGATGACGCAGATGGCGCAATGGGAGGAGGAACGCACTAAATCCTCCGGCCAGAGGGGTCAAGCATATAGAGATATGTGGCGGCTTTACGTGGCTTCGAATCCAGGTTCGCAAAGTTCTCCAGGAGCGGGCGGGGGGTTGGAGGGGGGACGGGAGTAGCGGGGAAGGGTTGTTACTGTGGGGTGGAGGGAGATAATGATAAAACCGGGTGAATGGAACACTGACTGACTGATCATTGGCACATGCAGGGGAAGCTTAATGGAGAAGTAGGTAACAGCATACTGAACTGCTCTATGCACAAAACAAACCTTTTTGCTAGTATGGTTACCCTTGCTTTGAAATTATTTATTTGCGTTGTAATGTAATGCTGTTGGTGTTCTAGTACCTTAATAAAAATTATTTATAAAAAAAAAAAAAAATCAGAAAACACCATTAGAAGCCTTACAATCAGGGCCTAGGCAAACACTAACTGTGAATGTCAGTTCCTGAAATGAATCTGTTTCATCTAGAGCAGCTCTTGAAACCACTGGGAATCTTCTGAGACATCAAGGGGAAAATAGCTGATGTGAAATCAAATGGCTCGATTGTGACAGATGAAAAATTCTCCTCACAAAAAAATAGAAAAATTCCCTGCCTGGTGCTCAGGCCTAAGCAGGCCTCAGGAGCCACAAAAAAAAGGAAGGAAACAAACTTGTAAAAAAGTAACTAAAATTAACTTAAGGGGCAGAGGAGAATAATGAAAATTAGAAAGAAAAATTTAAAAATATATATGGCAAGGGAAGGCATTTTAGCAATAAAACAATAAAAATAGATGCACTGAAGAGAACTCACAAGACAGTACAAGCTGTTAGTAGTTCACGGGGGCATGCCTTTATTTGACCTCTTGCCAAAATGTTCCATCTTCCCCAGCCACAGAAAGAGTGAGAAGGCAGCAGGGTTTGATGCACTGATTCAACCTTGGCCCCATCAGGAACCCATTTATTGTGTTCCTGCTACGGCCGCTGATCATGCAGGTGATCCACTTTTGATATAGGGATATAGTCAAGCTTCTAGTACAGCCACCTCTTTGCTTTCCCAGTGGACCAGGCTTCTGACATCAGGGACTAGTCATCATGTTGGACCCAGATCCTTTCTAGCTTACTGTTTGGCTCTTGAGAGGAACCATTTGAGCTGTAAGAGCTATACTCCTTTGGTGGTGGCTTTTTCTCTTAAAGCTAGAAGACTCTTGACCTCTTTGGCCTGTATATGGGTCAGGTCACTGCTTGAGCACAGGTGTGTGAGAGCCATAATATTGCTACATAGAGGAGAGCTTCCTTGCCAAACATTCTGTCCTTTTCGCAAGAGAATTTGGGAAAAGATCTCACCCTTTATTCCCTGAGTGTATATGGTGCTCCTGACTTGTTTCTCAAGGCAACTTAGACAGTCTATTGCCATGTACAGAAATAATTAAACCAATTAACCTCTTGGCTATGAATAACCCTAAACCCAACTCTCCCTTCCTTCCTGCAAGACCTTGGTACAGTATAGTAGAATTGTATATGCCCCACTCAAGCTGGGGGGGGGGGGGGGGGGGAAGGATACCCAACAGGTAGCCATCTGAGCAATGAAGGAATTGCTAGACACCAGTGGAGAAATTGGTTTCTGATATCTCTCCACTGGTAAAGAACTCTCCACTGTCAGGTATCCAATAGGCCAATACATTTCCTAAGAGACATTCCCTATTTATGATCTTTCTTCTAGATCTGTTAGAGAGTTAAGCAGTAGGCTCCAGTCTCTAGGAGATAGATTGTATATATGATTCCTAGATTAATAAGAAATGTGTTTTTTGTTTAATATTTGAGGGATAAACAAGCACAAATTTTTTCTGTTAACATTAACTGATGCATTCTGTTGCACAGATTCTAAAATGATGGAGGATCTCCAGATATCCATACACTAAAAATAACCTTTTTAACAATGAAACCTACCTTGCGGATAAGCTGTTGACTATACCTGCTCTGCAATGTAAATACCTCAAATCTGTCTAAAAGAAATCCTGCTGCCAAAAATGGAATGCTGCATCCACTAAGTGAATAATCAATTTCCAAAATGGCCTTACACCTGCATATTCCTAGCAAGCATGAGCAAAAATAAAAGAATGTGGAGAATGAGTGCATGTTTTGCAAAGTGGGGTATCTGTGCCTTCGATATAGAAAATTTGTGCTTCAGGAATATAAACATAATGGATTATCCTAAATTGGTATTCACGTAATTCTGCATTAGTTACCAGGACTAGTATTCTTGAAACTAATTTGATAAGATCTAAAGAATTAGGTGACCTATGTTGATCCACACACCAACAAGCTGTCAAGTCAACCACATGTTTTGAAGGTAATATTTCAATTTTTTGTATTCCAAATCATCTTTATTGGTTAAAAAAAAAAAAACAACCCAAGTTATTTCTCACTCAACTGTGCACTTTAGGCAACCAAGAAAACAGCTGTATGCATCACACCCTCCCTACCCACCCTTCTCCCCTCACCCCATTAAATTCTGCATGAATGGAGGTAATGAAAAAAAACAACATACATGCACACACACTCAGGCATTGAGCAGATTGATTGCAGGAAAGTGTGGTAAGAGAGGACTAAAAGGGTTCCCACAAAGAACAAAACCTCTTCCCTACTACAGAATCCAAATCTGATAATTCCCTTCGCTCTTTAGATGCTTGCAATATCATCAAATATCTCAACATCCAAGCTGGGAGGGCTAGGGATTGGAGGTTGGGATGCAGAAAGGAACCCTCATTCTGCATGATGAGGGTTGGAAAACAGTCCTATCTCCACAGATTTTTGGAGGACTACTCCAGAAGAGGGAACTGGATCTGCTGCGGCCAGTAAGGAGTGATCAGAAACATGGTGCCCTGATCTTGCCTGAGTTCAGTGAAGTAGAGAACACCGCAACATGTCCACCACTTCCTGACACAAGGGATCTGATCCCGAACCCCCCTGCTTATTAACACAGAACATCACAACCTGCTTGTCTGTTTGAATGAGAACACTTTGGTTCTAGAATTGATCTCTGAAAGCCTTTAGAGCGTTCCAAATAGCCCTGAGTTTGAGGAGATTGATGTGGAACTGAACTTCCAGAGCGGACCACTGGACCTGAATGTGAAGCCCATCTACATGAGCTCCCCAACCCAAGTTGGTGTTGTCAACACCTTCCGATGCAGTGGAATTTGGAATGGAAGTCCCAGAGTTAAATTGGACCGAATTGTCCACCAGGGAAGGGTGTGGGCCAGTTCTGGTGGTATGCGAATGACATCTGTTAGGTTCCCTGTTGCCTGAGACCACTGAGAAAAGAAGGGCCACTGGGCCACTCTCAAGTGGAGCTGTGCCATGGGAGTGACATACACAGTGGAGACCATGTGGCCCATCAGTCTCAACCTTTAACGAGCTGAAACCTGCTGGCTGTGGATCTGCGAGGCAAGCATTACTAAGGTATCCACTCTCGTTTGAGGAAAGAAGGCCCAAGCCTGCACTGTATGTAGCAGGGCTTCTATGTACTTCAGTTGACAAACTGAGTGTAGGTGGGACTTGGGGTAATTGATGACAAATCCCAGTGACTCCAACACCTGAAAAGTTATCTTCATTGACTCCTTGGCTTCTTTTTGAGATGTGCTCTTGACCAGCCAATCATCTAGGTAGGGAAACACACTCCCAGTCTGCGTAGATACGCTGTGACTACTGACAGAAACTTAGTGAAAACCATGGATGCAGATGCCAGGCCAAAAGGCATAACACGATACTGCTAGCAGCATTATCCCACTCAAAATCTGAGAAAGTTCCTGTGACTTGGAAGTATCGAAATGTGGGTATAGGTATCCTTTAAGGCCAGAGAGCATAGCCAATCATTTTTCTGAATTAGAGGAAGAAGGGTGCCCAAGGAAATCATCTTGAACTTTTCCTTGACTAGGAATTTGTTCAGGGTCCTTAGTTCAAAGGAGGGCCAGTATTTCCCCGTTTTGTTATCACAGGAAAGTACCTGTAATAGAATCCCTTCCCTTCTTTCCCTGGTGAATGGGTTTAACCGCTCAGGCCTGTAGAAGGGCAGAGATTTCCTCTGCAAGTACCTGCTTGAACTGAGATCTGATGAAAGACTCTCTCGGGGGGCAATTTGGAGGTATCTGATGCCAATTCAGGGTGTACCCGAGCTGGACTAGTTGAAGAACCCACCAGTCAGAGGTTACAAGGTGCCCATCTGTGTTTGTAAAAATGAGCCTCCCTCCGACCGGAGGGTTGTCCTGGATGGATACTTTTTGTGGGCTATGTTCTGCTGGAGCCAGTCAAAAGCTCATGCCTTGTGTGACAAAGCTAGCACTTGGGACCCCACAGCGAAGCAGATAATCCCTGAACTACGGTTCCCAGAAGCCCTTGCAAGCAGGAGAGAGGAGGGTAGCCCCAAAAGGGTGGAATGGATTTCCAACCTAGCAGGGGTAGCAGTGGCTGAGTGCTAGGGGAGCCAGTTACTCCCTTCCCTACTAGAGGGAGAAGGGGTGGTGAAGCTCAGTCCCTTAGCTGCATCGCCGGTATATAATTCCCTCCAGCTGTGAGAGGGAGAGATATTTCTGGGTGGCTCCCAGCCACCAGGAGGGAGAGGAAATTGATTGAGAAGCTGCCATGGAGTAGGTGGAGGACGGAAAGGGCCTGCCACTGGAGCTTCCCTGGGGTGGGGGGAAGAGTAAGCTGCCATGGAGTGTGAGAATGTAAATGTAGCCCTGTCCAGCACATGAAGGCAGTGTGAGAGGCCACAGAGATGTGGTGCTGTGAGGTAGGAGGAAAGCTGCCTGCCCTATTTGCTACAGGGTCCTCCTGGGTGCTGTGAAGAGGACAAGGGCATTAAGTAGTGGTTTCCTTTGAAGAGACTGTTTGTGAAAGGTTTGAATTATTGGGATGCATAGAACAGCAGGCTGAACTTTGACGGAGCCCTTCTGAGGGAGAGGGAAGGTAGTGCAAAGGAAGTGGGCCTGAACTGTTAAGGAACTGAATGTTGGCTGGAGTTTGGAACCCGGTCTGAACCCTGTTTGTGAACTGCATTTCAATTTTGAGGGTGGAACTGAATTGAGAATACAGCACTTTGGTCTTAAGTCCATATGGCAGTCTGGTTCTTTGCTGGAAACCTGTGAGCCTAACAGGGCTGCCGGCCCCAACCCAGAGTGGAGGAAGCTGACCCCTTTACATTTGTTTTAACTGGGAAGCCGGCTGGGATTTCTGACAATGGGGCTGGCAATGCCTGGGATGCTGGGCCTGGAGTTGCCTGAGTGGAGGGAACCTAAACCTTTGAGAGTAGTAGGAATGCCATCTCAACTTGGTTGAAAATCATATGGAGTATGCTGAGAATGTGGATAGTATCCATTTATTTCTTAATGAGGTCAGCAACTTCCTCCCCTTTCTCGCCAAACAAGTTGTCCCCCTTGGCACAGCACATCCAACAACCTCTCTTGAACCGTTGATTCCAGGTCAGAGATGGGCAGCCGTGAAAGTCTGCGCATCTCCACACCCATTCCAGAGTCTCTGGACGCAACATCAAAAGTATCATAGGCACCCCTGGCCAGATAATGCCTAGACTCCATCCACTTGGCCAGCTGGTGAAGCTCTGTGGCCTGCTGCGAAAGGAGAGAGTCCGCCAGAGTCAGTGTACTGTTCACCAGAGACTCTAAGTAAAGGCTCGTGTGGAGTTGATAGGACTGGATGTGGACAACAAGCAGCGAGGCTTGAAACCAGGGGCATAGCTACCCAATTTCAGCTCTGGCCCGCCCACCCAATCGCACACACACGCCTGCCCACTTTTCCTCCAGGCCCGCACCAGCTCCAGCTCCCATTGCTGGCCACTGCTGCTTTTCCTGTTGAGAAGCAGGGCCGGCGCTACAAAAAGAAGAAGCGCTCAGCTGACTGAGCTGAGCACCAACTCTAACGAGAAAAAATGTAAAAAAAAAAAAGAAAAAGCGCGGCACCGCAGGCAGCCTTGAGGCATTGGCTGCTGGCTCTGCAGGCTCCTCCTGTCTCTTACGTCACTGCCCCTGGAGTGAAGCAGGGGCATTGACGTAAGAGATGGGAGGAGCCTGCAGAGCCAGCAGCCAATGCCTCAAGGCTGCCTGCGGTGCCGCGCTTTTTTTAAACATTTTTTCTCGTTAGCATTGGCGCTCAGCTCAGTCAGCTGAGCGCTTCTTCTTTTTGTAGCGCCGGCCCTGCTGCTCAACAGGAAAAGCAGTAGTGGCCAGCAATGGGAGCTGGGGCTGGTGGGCCTGAATCGGGAGAGGGAAAACAGATGGAAGGATGGGGAGAAAGAGGGAAAACAGATGGAAGGATGGGGAGAAAGAGGGAAAACGGAAGGATGTCAGAGAAAGAAGGAAAACTGAAGGATGGGGAGAGAAAGAGGGAAAACAGATGGAAGGATGTCAGAGAAAGAAGGAAAACGGAAGGATGGGGAGAGAAAGAGGGAAAACAGATGGAAGGATGGCAGAGAAAGGGGAAAACAGATGGAAGGATGGGGAGAGAAAGAGGGAAAACAGATGGAAGGATGGCAGAGAAAGGGGGAAAACAGATGGAAGGATGGGGAGAAAGAGGGAAAACAGATGGAAGGATGGGGAGAGAAAGAGGGAAAACAGATGGAAGGATGGGGAGAGAAAGAGGGGAGATGGATGAAAGGATGCAGAGAGAAAGGGGAGAGACTGGAAGGATTTGGAGAGAGAAGGGACACTGAACCGAAAAGGGTAGAGAGATAGAGAAACACTGGTTAGAAGGCAGGAGAGAGAGACATTAGATGGAAGGATCAGGAGAGGGTAGATGGGTGGAAGGATAGGGAGAGAAAGAGGGAAGACGCTGGATGGAAGGGTAGGGAGAAAGAGGTGACACTGGATGGAAGGATGCAGAAAGAAAGAGGGGAGACTATTGGAAGGATGGGGAGAGAGAGGGGAGACACTAGAAGGATGGGGAGAGAAAGAGGAGAGCTGCTGTATGGAAAAGGGGAGTAGTGAAAGACTGGAGAATAAGAGGAAGGGGCATGGGGAGAACAAGGGTGAGAAAAAGATGAAAAGCCATAAGTAGATGAAGGAAATTAAAGAATGGATAGTAAGAATTAATTAAATCTGGACAGAGAGAGAGGCAGAAAAATATTGAAGAAAGCAAAGAAAAAGGAGAGAAAAATGAGAAATGGCCAGGAAACCCTGGCAGAAGAGTTAAGTGAAAATGAAGGAAAACAGAATCTAGAGACTGGGAGCAACACAATGAAAAAAAGTAAATGGCCATACAACAAAGGTAAAGAAAATAATTTTATTTTTAATTTAGGATAAAGTAATATGGTACCTGTGTTAATAAAGTTTCCGAGACCAATACTTCCTTCCTTAGGTCAGGAGAGGATACTTAACAGCATTATACTGACCTGAGGCAGGAGGTTTTGGCCTCTGAAAGCTCACTGAAAAGGATGTTAGGCTATTAAATAAATTGTCTGAAATCTGATGCACTGAAAAGCAGCACTTTACCCTGTGTGACAAATGCAACTGATTAGTGTGAGTAAATTTTGCTGGGGGAGGGGGTAGAGAGAACATTTTGTGCCCACCCACTTTGGGTTCAGGCCCTCCCAAAATTGGCAGTCTGGCTACGCCACTGCTTGAAACATCTTCCTCCCAAATGAATCCAAGGTTCTGGCCTCCCATCCTGGGGTGCCAAGGCATGAGACAAAGAACTTTTGGCCCATTTGAGAGTGGATTCAACCACCATGGTGTTGTACAGCAACTGTGCCTTTTCTAATCCGGAAGCCTTCTGGATATGATACTGCATAGCCACCTTGTTGGGTGCAACCTGCACTGTGAGAGGAGATTCCTAGTTTTTCAACAGTGTGTCTTTAAGGATAGGGTGCAATGGTACAGTGACCCCTTCCTTAGGAGGAGACTTATAGACCAGGACAAACAACATCTCTGCTCTGAGCTCCTCCTCCATCTCCACTGGTATGGCTGCAGCCATCTCCTTCACAAAACTGGTGAAAGAGTGCCTCAGGTAGTGATTTTTGTCTCTCTTGAAGAGGAGAGGGATCAGACAGAATTCCATATGACTCCTCCTCAAGGAGTAATGTGGATCCTCATCTGGACTGCCATGAGCAGCCCCAATCTGACTTCACCATACTCAGGTGCATGTGAATGAGTCTGTACTGACCTCAGCCTTGTGGAATGATATCCACATTCTGAGGAACTTCAAGGTGCAGCCCTACCCTCAGACTCTGGGAAAGCTTCCTCCCCTGATGTAGAAGGTGGTGCTGCCTGCCCTGACATCAACACCCTACGAGGTGCAGGCATCAAAGATCTGGTCACTGGCACCGATGGAGCCTCGGGGAGAGCCTGAGGCTGTTCCACTGGTGGCACATGCTTTTGCTGCCAAAGAGTGCCCTGCAGCATCTGTACCAGCTCCTCTCGGACCATGCTGCAGAAATGATCATCAAGGCGGTAAATAAATCCTAATAAATAAATAAGGTGGGCATCAGAAATCATGGGAGCAGAGGCAGTCTGAGAAGACACCGGTGGTGGGGATCGGGTCGCATGATGACTTGCGTACCGGCACCTCTTCAAAGGAGGGTGAGTGCTCCTCCTGGCGCCGGCACTTCTCGAGTATCAGAGGATCCAATGTCCCAATGCTTATGCTTCTTGGGCTTCCCCTGATGGATAGAGCCTCGATCCTCTAGTGCCAATGAGGATGACACGGAATCTGTACACATCCTTGGTGGCGGGGCCAATGCTGACCAGTCCTGGGGCCTGCTACTAGAGCCTAGTGTTAAGGCAGGTGGAGACCCACTCGATGCCAGTACACTCCCAGTGGATGCTGAAGTCAGAGCAGCTATGGAGGTCAATGCTGATAGTGCCAAAGTCGATGGTCCGGACTTTTAGGAGCCAAAAAGATGTTCCATTTGAGCCAGTCGCACCCACTGAGTTCTCACCTGCATTTTTAAACAGAGCTCAGAATCGGAGAGGTCATGATCTGGCTCAAGGCACCCAATGCACCAATTGTGTGGGTCTGTGGCAGAAATCACATATTTACACTTGGCACCCCTTTTGAAGTCACTGGGGGTCTTCTGCAACATTGAAAAGAACAATCTCTGCGAAATGCCTCAATCTTGAAGAGATAAAAAAGGGGGGGGGGGGCAGTGTTCAATTGAGGACAAAGCTGTGGCCTAACTGCACAGCCACAACAAACAATAAAGAAAACTTGAAGAGCCATAAAATCTAACAAAATAAGAGGGAAAAATAGAAACAGAAGATACTAGAAAAAGGAAACGACAAAAGCCCAGATGGGAAGGCACAAACAAGCCTTGTAACAAAAATGTAGCTTGAGGGAGAGAACATAGAAACGTGTCCTCTCAGCTCCGCAGACTGAAAGATCTGCGCTCAAGCATTGGATGGGAAGGCACCATCACATGCGTGGTGGGACAATCAGAAGCGTAGCTAGGTGGGGCGCAGGGGGAGCGGTCGCTCCCCTAAACAGCTGTTTAGAAAAAATGGCGCATAGCCCAATAGATATTTTTTTTCTGCTCCCGAATCTTTAATCTTTTTCTATCTCTTTTGCCCGCGCTCTCCCGTCCGCGAGGTCACTTTTACTTCCCGAAGCGTTTTCCCTCCAGCACTGGCAATTGACACAGTCAGCTGTTTGCCAGCATCGGGGCCTCCCCTCAGGCGAGTCTCACCTCTGTGGAAAATAGGAAGTTGCTTAGAGTAGGCGGGACACGCCTGAGGAGAAGCCCCGACACTGTCAGAAGTCTGAGTCAGTGAATCGATTTGCTGGTACAGGAGGGAGAAGGCTTAACCCGAAGGTGGTGGTAACAGGTCCTACAGGTTGCAGCAGCGAATTCTTCATTCCTGTGCTGCATGCATGGTGTTCCACTACCCAGGCTACATTTGGTGAATGAGATTTGTCGGGTCTGCTTGCGGTTGAAGCCTCTTATACCGGGCGCCTGTGGGAGAATTGGATAACATCTTAGGCGGGAGCAGTTTAAATTGGTTGTCATTAGTCCTCAGTAAATTGGCTTATTGCCTGGCAGTGCATCGTGAGTCTGTGTAGGAAGTATCTAAAATAATTGTCAAAAAAAGATCTCCTGAAGAAACGATGTGTTCCCATTGGGATTTTTCACAAAACTAAGGTGAAATTAAATACTCCCTTCGTCTGCTGCATATTTGTTTTAAAGACAGTGTTATGCATGCTGCAGTGTTGGTGGCAACTTTAGAAACATAAAAGCGATTTTGAATACAGGTTTTTGTCTGATGATTAGTTCAAGTTGGAAGGTGCTGCAAGTGGTTCAAATGAATGGAGACATTTGCATATAGCCATAGTGCTTATCACCGTTGCAACTTTGAACCTTTTACAGATTTTTGAAAAAATGGCACCTATGTGCCATGTGCCAGTAACTTTCCCTGCTGCCTGCCACATAGTCTTGCATCTTTCTCCCTGTGTTTCTTCTGCTGCTCGCTGTCTCCCGTCTGCGTCGTCATTTTTACTGCCCTGAAGCGTTCTCCCTCGGCACTGGCGATTCACAGTCAACCTTCTGTCAGCGTCGAGGCTTTCTCTTCAGGCGTGTCTCACTCCCACCTCTGCGGAAAAGAGGAAGTTGCATTATAGTAGGCGGGAGTCCGGGACGCGCCTGAGGAGAAGCCCCTATGCTGACAGAAGGCTGACTGTGAATCGCCAGTGCCGAGGGAGAGCGCTTCAGGGCAGTAAAAATGACGACGCAGACGGGAGACAGCGAGCAGCAGAAGAAACAGAGGGAGAAAGATGCAAGACTCTGGGGGGGAGTGCTGCCCAAGGAGGTTTAATAAACGAGTGGAAGTGAGCCTTTCTAGTCCAGTAAGTCCTGTAAGCAAGGAAGCCAATTTGGTTAATCTGTTTCCACTCCCCCCGTGCAGCCGTCATCATCATTGCCTTCACCCCAAACAAAACAAGCAAACTTATGAGCTGCTGCATCCACGTTGTCGTTCTTTATTGTTGATCCATCAGTAACAAGGCTAAAGCTGTTTTTGTTGGATAGGCAGTGCCTTAAAAGCTGGAGGAGAAAAGAAATAAAACAACTTCAACAATTATTGTAGCTGGTAGAAAAAGCAATTATAAACTCTGTAGTTTGTGCTCATTTTTCTTCACTGTTCTTCTATACAATACATATGGCCAAGATTTCGGTGAGGATATCCTGTTTCCTGTTGTTGTACTCTGCCTTGGGAAGCTGGTATTATAAAGATGATAGAATATATTGAAATTAAATGGAAGTAGAATTAAACACCTTTCATTGGGGCACATTTTCACGTCATCTCATTTGTAGGATTATTCTGTTTTTAGGCATTTTTCAGGGACAAGTGGTTTTATAGGTCAAAATAAAAATAAATATTTTTTTAATGCAGATCTCTTTTGTTTAAACATAACTAAATGGGCTATAAGCCCCTAATGCAGTCCATTGGCTTTCTTATATTCTGTTTTAGTGGCCTTTACCAGGAGAAAAATAAATCTCTGCATGAATATAACACGTGCTAGAGTGCCTCTATAACTATCCCCTCCAAATGACACACTGATTACGATTTACAACAAATTACTACTCTACCTATATTCCGTTCCATTATACTTTTTCTGTGTACATCTGTATACTGCACAAATTGGCATGTTTGAAAATGTAAGTGAGATTAAATACAATTGCTACCAGCAATAAAGAGTGACAACATGGATGTAGCAGCTCATAGGTTTGCTTGCTTTGTTTTGAGAGTATGGCGATGACAGCTTCACTGGGAAGGGAAAAATGAGATTGGATAGGGGCACTACTGGAAAGGGGAGGAGGAGATAGAGACACAGAGGGGGCACTATTGGAAAGGGGAGGAGGAGATATGGGGACAACAGTGAAAAAGGGATGAGATGGGGACAAAGGTAATTTTGGAAAAGGGGGAAGATGGTAACACAGGGGTAATGCTGGAAAAGGAGAGAGAGATGGGAACACCAGGAGGGCAGATGCTAGAAAAGGGGGAGATGAGACCAGGAAGGCTTGTGTTGAAAAAGGGGGGAGATAGGGAAACAGAAAGGGCAGATGCTGAACTTGCGGGTAGGGACAAGGGACACAGAAGAGAGATGCTGGACAGGACAAATAGTGGTGCAGAGGAAAGAAGGATGGTGCACTTGGAGACAGAAGAAATGTCAGATGGGCAGGAAACCCTGTAAAGGCAGAAGAAACAGAGAAAAACAGAAAAGAGACAGTGGGACCAAAGCAATTGAAAAAAAAATTGTTCTAACAACAGTAGAAAAAGGTATTTTATTTTGAACTAGATATTAGGAATATGACAGTATTTTAAAATGCACATATCTGGTATCTTCAGATTAGCAACCCTGCAGGGGTCCAAGTGTATTTTATTAAGTAATTTTGGATGTACTGCAGCACAGATTTTGATGGATAGAATCAGGGACTGCAAATCCCACATGAATGTGGGATAAGAGTTCACACTTGGACTGGTTGAAAAATCTCCCTTCTGGAACTGGATCACTTGGGAGCTCTATACATATCTATTTGATAGTGGGGGACATAAAACGAAAGATCAGTGCCAAATAGATGTAGAAAAGGAAAGGAAAGGAAGAAGACAAGAGGAGAGAGAAGAAATGGAAAGGCCAGCCTGGAAAAGAATTTGTAAGGCTGACTCATGGAACATGGAAAAAAAGACTGGGACCAGCCAAATTCCCAAACAACAAAGGTAGAAGAACATTATTTTTATTTAATACTTTGTAAGTACTGAGATGTACCTGCTTTGTAAAATGTATATTTTTTCTATGTCTATTTTGCAAACTACAGGAGAAAATGCTTTTCTGTTTCTTTTTACCAGTGTTGCACTGTTGAGTCTGATTTTCTTGGGCAGAGAGGAGGGGGGTCTCTATTTCAACTTTTGTTGTTGTCTTTTTTTTTTTTGTGGCTCCCTATTCTGTATTAGATTGGTAGGATGGAATGTTGTCACAGTTTAGGTTTCTGCCAGGTGCTTGTGACCTGGGTTGGAAACAGGATACTGGACTAGATGGACCTTTGGTCTGACCCAGTATGGCTACTCATGTTATATAGATGAGGGTCTGTCCATGTTCTGCATGTGCAACTGAGGTGAAGAATTGCTAGCATGTAGTGTTTGTGTAGGAATGTTCCAGTGCAGCTTGTTCCAGTTTCCCAATAGTAGGTGTATTGGTGCTTGAGAACCCAGTGTAATATATATAGCACTGTCTTTTGATAGGTGGGTTAGGGCTGTTATGGGGTGGTAAGTTTTGTGTTCTAGGACAGTGTTTCCCAAGTTGGTCCTGGAGTACCCCCTTGCCAGTCAAGTTTTCAGGATATCCACATTAAATATGCATGAAATTGATTTGCATATACTGCCTCCATTACATGTGACTCTTTTTCATGCAGATTCATGGTGGATAGCATGAAAACCTGAATGGCAAAGTGTCTAGCCCTATTTGAAAGTAGGCTCAGCCACTCTGGGGCAAGGGCCGCCTTTGGTGGCCCTTGTCAACCAAAATAAAAATTCTGAAGGCTAGTGGTCTCCACATCCTGTAGAGTCACCACACAAACAAAAGCCCATCTGATTTAAACAAGGTGTCTAGCAGAGGCAGGAATGTGTGTGCTATTCCTGAGGTGATGGTCATGATTTGAATATTTTTACCTTGTAGTTAAGAAGACAGGTTGCCTGCTCTGGCCAGTCCAGGGACCTCGTCTGTGTCCTGCCTCCTGATGTAACTTACTGTTTCCTTGTAGGCAGGACGCAACAGAGACAGCCTGTATTAATCAGTGCCCGCCACAGCCCTTGAGCAACAACACAGACACTGCTGTCTAGCTGACACCAACCGGCGCCTATTTTATAAAAGTCTGCTCCCCCTGAGATCAAAACCTGGCTACGCCTCTGGGGACACTGCTAGAATTTTCTACAGTACTTGCTAGTCAGCATCCGCACTGGGCACTGTTGGATGATGTCACTTTCCTCCTTTCCTGAAGTTACTATTGAGGAAACTACACTTCTCCTTTCTTCCTCAAAATGTACCACCTGTTCCTCTGATCCCATTCCCACCCACCTTCTTAATGCCATCTCTCCTGCTCTTATTCCTTTTATCTGTCACATTCTCAACCTCTCACTTTCCACTGCGACTGTCCCTGCTGCCTTTAAACACGCTGTGGTCACACCTCTCCTTAAGAAGCCTTCACTCAACCCTACTTGTCCCTCTAATTACCGACCCATCTCCCTCCTTCCTTTTCTCTCCAAATTACTTGAGCGTGCTGTTCACCGCCGCTGCCTTGATTTTCTCTCCTCACATGCTATTCTTGACCCACTACAATCTGGTTTTCGCCCTCTCCACTCATCCGAAACTGCGCTTACTAAAGTCTCCAATGACCTATTACTGGCTAAATCCAGAGGTCAATATTCCATCCTCATTCTTCTTGATCTTTCTGCTGCTTTTGACACTGTCGATCACAGCAAACTTCTCGATACCCTATCCTCACTTGGATTCCAGGGCTCTGTCCTTTCCTGGTTCTCTTCCTACCTCTCCCTCCGCACCTTTAGTATTCACTCTGGTGGATCCTCTTCTACTTCTATCCCTCTGCCTGTCGGCATACCTCAGGGTTCTGTTCTTGGTCCCCTCCTCTTTTCTATCTACACTTCTTCCCTTGGTTCATTAATCTCATCCCATGGCTTTTCCTACCATCTCTATGCTGATGACTCCCAAATCTACCTTTCTACCCCTGATATCTCACCTTGCATCCAAACCAAAGTTTCAGCGTGCTTGTCTGACATTGCTGTCTGGATGTCTCAACGCCACCTGAAATTAAATATGACCAAAACCGAGCTTCTCATTTCCCCCCCCAAACCCACCTCCCCACTCCCCCCGTTTTCTATTTCTGTTGATGGCTCTCTCATTCTCCCTGTCTCCTCAGCTCGAAACCTTGGGGTCATCTTTGACTCTTCTCTCTCCTTCTCTGCTCATATCCAGCAGATTGCCAAGACCTGTCGTTTCTTTCTTTACAACATCCGTAAAATCCGCCCCTTTCTTTCCGAGCACTCTACCAAAACCCTCATCCACACCCTTGCCACCTCTCGTTTAGACTACTGCAATCTGCTTCTTGCTGGCCTCCCACTTAGTCACCTCTCCCCCCTCCAGTCGGTTCAAAACTCTGCTGCCTCTCTCATCTTCCGCCAGGGTCGCTTTACTCATACTACCCCTCTCCTCAAGACCCTTCACTGGCTCCCTATCCGTTTTTGCATCCTGTTCAAACTTCTTCTACTAACCTATAAATGTACTCACTCTGCTGCTCCCCAGTATCTCTCCACACTCGTCCTTCCCTACACCCCTTCCCGTGCACTCCGCTCCATGGATAAATCCTTCTTATCTGTTCCCTTCTCCACTACTGCCAACTCCAGACTTCGCGCCTTCTGTCTCGCTGCACCCTACGCCTGGAATAAACTTCCTGAGCCCCTACGTCTTGCCCCATCCTTGGCCACCTTTAAATCTAGACTGAAAGCCCACCTCTTTAACATTGCTTTTGACTCGTAACCACTTGTAACCACTCGCCTCCACCTACCCTCCTCTCTTCCTTCCCGTTTACATTAATTGATTTGATTTGCTTACTTTATTTATTTTTTGTCTATTAGATTGTAAGCTCTTTGAGCAGGGACTGTCTTTCTTCTATGTTTGTGCAGCGCTGCGTACGCCTTGTAGCACTATAGAAATGCTAAATAGTAGTAGTAGTAGTAGCAGCACTCAGATGTGAGAATAAGAAGGCCTGCTTGTCCTTGGAGAATTTGTGCTTCTTGAATTTCCCTTAATCCCCGTTGCTATCTGGGACAGATTTATTGAGGAAATATTTTAAGGAGTCACTCAAGGTCTTTCATGAGGCTTTTCCACCACTTGTGAGAATTCAGTGTATTTCCAGGAAAGGTTCTAGTTCTGGAAATGACCAGGGGGGCCCTATTCCTGAATTCGATCTAACAGGATTTTTGGAATCCGCATTGGATATAACACAAAGACTGACATGGGTTGTGTACTTATTTCTGTTATATTAATGAGCATTTTATGGGTGCATTTTTCTAGATCTTTCTAGAGATACTCAAAAGATGTGCCAGGCTTTCTTGGCTTTTAGACCAAGACGAGTGCTATGAATGGGACCCAATTTTTGTTTTGAAATGTTTCTTGTGTATGTATGTGTGCTGTATGAGAGTAAATCTTATTTATTCTTTGACCCTAAACTTCTATTAGATGTTATAATTGCAAGAGAGGAAATGAAAGTGCTAGTTTAAAACCTAAAGTTGGAATTATTAATTTATATTAGGGCAGGCTGAACTAGTCTTAAGGTGTTAAAGACCACTCTTTCTTTTTCCTTATTTCTTTTCTTTTATTTGGATCTTCCATTCTTTTTCCTTGTATTGTGGTTTAATTGTTAATTTAATTATTAATAAGGTGTAATTAATAATTTGAAATTGCATAAAAAAATAAGTAAAAAAAATTCTATACCTGAAACATGATTAGATCCTAAATCCTAATCTAACCCCTAATAAAGCACTGAATAAATAACTCTGGATTTATTTTGATCATGTATTCAATTAAATTCAACTGTTAAGTATATACGTGTAACACATATTTAGATTCCTTACTCAGTAAACTTGTGGTACCTCTGAGTAGCAATAACCTCAACTAAACATTTCTTGTAACTGTTGCTTAGTCTTACATCACCCTTAAGGAATTCAGGAAGACAGTAAATGGTGGCAGATAAAGACCTGCTCAATCTATCCAGTCTACCCAATAATGTGGCCAGAGCAGCAATTGCCACACTGTGCAGGTTACAGTCATTCACAACTAAATAGTGGTTGCCAATTTATCAGGCCACCACATCTAGGCAGTTAATATAACAGTCTTGGAATCAGGGATGGACTGACAGTGATCTGGGTCCCAGGGCAATAAGGATCACTGCCCCCCCACCCCCGCGCCTATAGGATAGAAATGGTCCAGGTGCTGCTAGCTCCCAGACTGACCTGTTTGAAAGAAAGGTGCATATTGTCTAGGACACAGGAATGACTACTATTATTACTACTACTTATCATTTCTATAGTAGTGCTAGACATAAGCAGCGCTGTACACTGGACATGAAGAGACAGTCCCTGCTCGACAAGAGCTTACAAACTTATTAGGACAGACAAACAAGACAAATAAGGGATAAGGGAATTACTAAGATGTGAATGATAAAACATGGGTACTGAACACGTGAGTAAGGGTTAGGAGTTAAAACCAGCATCAAAAAGGTGGGCTTTTAGCCTATATTTGAAGATGGCCAGAGATGGAGCTTGATGTACTGACTCAGGAAGTCTATTCCAGGCATATAGTGTAGCAAGATAAAAGTAATAGAGTCTGACAATGTCGGTGAGCACTAAAACAACTAAACGTAAGGACGAGAGGCTCCGCGGGGCGGAAAACAAGATGGCGCCGGTGTCCCCGTCCGTATCTCCAGCGCACGCCCCAACGGATACTCTGGTAACAGAGTTAACGGAGGCGGTTGTTCACGCACTGGACTCCCGATTTAATACCTTGTCGGAACAAATAGCGGAGCTAAAAAATATGACTTCAGAACTTACACGCCGTACTGGCGAGCTCGAAGCTCGGGTGTCCGAAGTAGAGGACACGCAGCAAGAACAGGGGACGAGCATAGACAAGTTGGAACAGTTGACCATAGAGTACCAGCAAAAGCTAGACGAGCTGGAGAATCGGTCTCGACAAGAGAATTTAAGATTCGTAGGATTCCCAGAGTCCCTGGCGGAGGGGCAATTAAAGACAACTTTGGAAACATGGTTGCAGGCGCGCTACCCGGAGGCCCGGGAAGGCATGGACATTCGCTTAGACAGAGCGCACAGAATAGGCCAGAAGCAACCACGTGAAAATCGCCCTCGGGTGGTTATAGTAAAATTTAATGATTACTCGCAGAAAGCAGCAATATTGCGCCTATATAAAGCCAACAAAGAGGAAGCGAAATATGAAGGAGGATTAATAAAAGTATTTCAGGACTATTCCTCATCTCTCACGCAGCGGCGGAGGGCGTTTACACCGGTGTGCTCGAAGTTGGTGGAAAAGCAACTAAGATTTATATTGCAGTACCCGGCCACGCTGAAAGTGCAGACTGCTAACGGATGGAAACTGATTCAGACACCGGAGTCAGCTTTGGAGTGGATGGAACGTCCCCCAGCATGATCGCAGTGAGGTGGCAGGTGGACGAGAGTCAAAATTCAAAAACCACAGGGGATTTACAAGATTAAGAGGCCACCTTTTGGTTCTATTGAACATCATACCAAGTGAAGAGTAATGACAGGCCGGTAGTTGACGGCGAGAGAAGTCCATGGGTGAACACTAATATGACAAAGAGACATAGAAGAACTGGTCTTCTAACTGTAAGAGACTGTTCAAGGGGCTTGACATTGTGAGGTTAATGTGCACAGTTAAATAGAGAGCACGTAATGAAGTATAGATATGTTACAAAAGTTTGGTGGGGGGATTCCGGATGCATCAAACAGACCCATATGCCAGGCGAGGATGGCATGAGGAAGGAGGCAAGGGAAGGAATATGGGGACAGGGAGGGGGGGAGGGGGGGAGAGGGGAATAGAAGGGAAGGGGGGAGGGGAGGGGAGGGAAGACCAATTCTACCAGGTAGGAAGTTCAGGCATATTGCAGGTAAAACATATGGAATAGAAAAACGATTTATGCACAATGTAGGAGGCGCTGGGTTGTGGCTGGGGAACCTGGGGCCCAGAGCTGGGTTGGACATACTGAATAGGAGACACCTACAAAAGGCTAATGGCTAAGACTCCTCCTCTGCGTGTGATATCTTGGAATGTATCTGGGATAAATTCCCCAGTGAAGCGGACCAAGATATTAACATGTCTAAAACACCACCAGGCCTCTGTTGCATGTCTGCAGGAGACTAAGTTGTCGGACGAGGAACACCAGAAATTGAAACAACAATGGGTGGGGGAATGTTATTATTCATCGGCCACGGGTCACAAGGGGGGAGTAGCAATTCTTATAAAGAGGGGCCTTCCTTGCGAGTCACGGGTAGTGGAAAGAGACAAAGAGGGCAGATATGTTCTGATACACATAAATTACATGAGCCAAAATTACTATCTATGTGGTATTTATGGACCTAATACCCGTGACTCAAGTTTTTTTCCAACTCTAGTAAAATTAGGACTAAAATATGACACGGCACCATGGATACTAATGGGAGATTTCAATCAAGTGTTAAACCCAGAGTTGGACCGATCATCGTCCACGGCTTGGGGGGCCATGGGTAGGGAAAAGGCCTAGATTATTTGTGTGACACGTTAAATCTGGTGGATCCCTGGCGGCTGCTGAACCCTACGCAAAGAGACTACACTCATCTCTCGAGGGTTCACCGGACGTGGTCTCGTATCGACTACATATTGATATCCGCCCCCTTGTTTTCGGTAGTACACTCTGCAGAGGTGGGACCGATGGCTATTTCAGATCACACCCTAATTTGGATAGAAGTGGAGTTGGGGCCACCCATTGAGCAACATAGGCGATGGAGATTTCCAGCATACTTAGTGGGAGACCCAGATTTCAGATCTTATTTAGAACAGAAGTGGGATAGTTATATTGAGACCAATACACAGCACCAAGACACACCTGAGCTGTTCTGGGAAACATCCAAAGCAGTGATGAGAGGAGAGATCATTAGTTATGTGGCCGCCAGAAACAAGAGAATATCACAAGGCATTATTCAATTAGAACGCCAATATATACAGGCCAAAAGGAAACACCAGCAATGCCCAACTGAGGCTAACTATGAGCATATGATGGCAAATTTGGCAGGGCTTAACACATTGATTCATGAACGAACGAAGAAATTCCTATTCAGTAGGCGATATCATTATTTTAAATTCGGCAACAAAAATGGGAAATTATTAGCAAGAATGGTAAAAACATGGACGACTAAAAAACTTATTCACACATTAACAGCACCAGATGGTACACAGCAACACAAACCTACTGAAATCTTACAACTCTTTACAGACTATTTCAAGAAGTTATATGGGGCAGACCCAGAAGCAGTAGATCCAGAGCCAGGGGACTATTTAGAGGACTCGGGAATGCCACGCCTGGCCCAAGAAATCAGGGATCAGCTAAACAATCCCATAAGAGCTCAGGAAGTGCAGAAGGTGATTAAATCCCTTGCAGGAGGCACAAGCCCGGGGATGGATGGGTTCTCCACAGAATATTATAAACTCATGGGTCATAGGGTGTGTGGGCCTCTTACACTATATTTTGAGGAGGTAGTGGAGAGTGGAGCTTGGCCTTCTAGAGTAAACGAGGCCCTGATAACCTTGATACCCAAGCCGGGTAAACCCCCAGAAGCTTTAGAAGCATATAGACCAATATCCTTATTGAATCTGGATCTTAAAATATTGGCCAGACTTCTAGCAGATAGGTTGGCAAAACACTTACCGTCTTTGATAGGGGATCATCAAGTTGGTTTCGTGAAAGGGAGGCACCCTGGGCTTAATGTTAGGCGAGCTTTGTTAGCGCTAGCACAGAGTCAAGAACAAAAAGATCCGCTTCTGCTAGTGAGTCTTGACGCGGAGAAGGCGTTTGATAAAGTAAGCTGGGAGTATCTTTTTGACTGGAGGGCTGGTATCTCAGAGCGATTTTGACATTGTATTCAGCACCCACAGCACGTGTTATAGTAAACAACATGATATCTACACCCTTTTCAATACAAAGAGGAACGCGGCAGGGCTGTCCTCTTTCACCCCTTCTCTTTCTACTATATTTAGAACCTCTGCTACGCTCGATCAGTAAGAATAAGGAGATCGCAGGAGTAACAATGCCACAGACTGAAATTAAGGTGCTAGCGTTTGCGGACGATATCCTGCTTACGCTTACAAGTCCACAGAGCTCCCTAACAGGACTGTTGGAAACAGTAGAGGAATTTGGATATTATTCCGGATTCAAATTAAATAAACAAAAATCTGTAGCTCTGCCAACTAATGAGACAATAAAGACACAGTGGGAGGGATCCTTTCCGCTGCAATGGGGCACAAAAGCAATTAAATATTTGGGAGTATACATTCCAACCCAATTGAATAAAGTACACGCCATCAATTTGCGACCTTTGTGGGAGACCACGAGGACAGCTTTATTGATGTGGCAAAAATTACCCCTCTCACTATTAGGGCGGGTAGCGCTTTACAATATGATCCTTGTGCCTAAGTGGACATATGTGGTACAGGTGCTTTTGTTGTTTCTAACTCATAAAGAGGAGGTAGACCTCCATAGAATGCTCAGGCGATTCTTATGGGATGGACGTAGAGCCCGAGTGTCATTTAAACAAACATATCTGCCAAAAGACAAGGGAGGATTGGGTGTACTGAGCGTGAAATGGATGTCGGTAGCAGGATGCATGAGACACATAGCGGATTGGTTTAAGGGAACGTCGCACTTTTCCTTTCCAGAAATGGAATGTGCAATGTTGGGCAATATGCATTTTAGTTATTGGTTGCATGTAGGGCTGGGAAGGGGGGCACACCAAAAAAAAGTATTGACACTTTTTAGACCTATGAAAAAGGCATGGAAATGGATTTGTAAATTATTTCAGTTAAATCCAAAGGTGACCCCATTCCTGCCCCTGGGAGGAAATACAGAGTTTCCAGTGGGCAGCACCTCAGCTACTTTTGTCGCCTGGAGGTCAGAGGGCATATTTTTTCTGTTTCAGATCATGAAGGGGGATGGCAAGTTGCGGACAGAGGAGGAGTTGTGTAGCCGCCAGGGATTAACATGTCAGGACTTCCTTGCGTACACTCAGCTAAAACATTATACAAGCTCACTCCCGCAGCAGTCACTTACTTCCAAAGTGCGCAACCAGTTGACAGAAATATATGACCTAGAAGCACAGAGGGCGGTACCTCTGAAGTATTACCATGCACAGATTAAAGAGGCACAGGCACCAATGCTATATGCTAAATTGGCACAGGAATGGGCACTAGAACTGGGGCTTCGCGTAAGGGAAATAAACATACAGTCTTGCCTTCAGACATGTTATAAGGAATTTGGGAGCACAGATATTAGAGAAACTCAGTATAAATTTTTGATGAGATTATATGTTTCTCCACATAGAGCCTATAAAGCAACCCTGCGGCAGAGCGATGATTGTCCGGGATGCACGGGGCAGAAAGCACACCTAGGACATATGTTTTGGCACTGCCCAGCTGTATTAGCTTTTTGGTCTTTATTATGTGCACAGGTGTCAAAGATGTGGGGGATAATGTGGAACCGACAACCTGGCCTATTGTTTGAGAAATATGCAACCAGGGGCAGAAAGAAAATAGGCCTCAAAGCTTTTTTACGAAGAGCAGTGATGATGGGGAAGAAATCTATACTTAAATTGTGGCTCAGGGACGAAGGACCCTCGATCCAGTTGTGGCGGGCTTACATGCTCTCCTTATGTGCTATGGAGCGAAAAGATGTACCGGATTTATCATCCCCGAGGGGAGACAAGTTCTTCCAGTGTTGGCAGCCATTCCTAGATACTCTAACACCACTGGCACGGAGTAGAATACTTAATGGATAGATATAAATATACTAACAGAGCACTACCTGGGAGGAAGGGAGGAAGGGAGGGTGGGTGGGGGTGGGGAAGGGTTGGGGGAGAGGGGAGGGAGAGGGACTAGTCCAAGGGAAGGGGGGAGAAACAATAAAAGGTGTGACACAGTGAGACAATGTTATATGATGGTTGTGTAAATGATGTCTGTGAAGTGTTAAACTTGTTAGAATGAGACTGGAACAGTACAATTGTTGTTGTCACCAATAAAAGTTTATTAAAAAAAAAAAAAAAAGTAATAGAGTCTGGAATAGCAGTGGAGGAGAAGGGTGCAGATAAGAGATTTATTTACCCAGTGAAATAAGTTTCCAGGGAGGAGTTGTAGGGAGAGATAAGAGTGGAGAGGTACTGAGGATCTGCAGAATGAATGCATTTGTAAGTCAATAAGAGGAGTTTGAACTGTATGTAGAAACGGATAGGGAGCCAATGAAGTGACTTGAGGAGAGGGCTAATATGAGCATAGCGACACTGGCAGAATATAAGTCATTCAGCGGAATTTTGAACAGATTGAAGGGGAGAGAGATGGCTTAGTGGGAGACCTGTGAGAAGCAAGTTGCAATAGTCTAAGCCAAGTGAGAGGTGATAAGAGTGTGGATAAGGGTTCTGGTAGTGTATTCAGAAAGGAAAGAATGAATTTTGGTGATATTATAGAGAAAGAAACGACAGGTTTTAGCAGTCTGTTGAATATGGGCAGAGAAGATGACCCCAAGGCTACAAGCTGATGAGACAGGGAGGATGAGAGTGTTATCCACTGACAGAGAGAACTGGGGAAGAGAGATTGGTATAGGGGGTAAGATAAGACGCTCAGCCTTGGCCATATTAAGTTTCAGATGGCGGTGAGACATCCAGGCAGCAATGTCAGACAGGCAGGCTGAAACTTTGGCCTGGATTCCTGCTGAAATTTCTGGTGTGGAGAGGTAGATCTGGGAGTCATCGGCATAAAGGAGATAACTGAAAACCATGGGATGAGATCAGAGTACCAAGGGAAGAAGTATAGATGGAGAAAAGAAGAGGTTCCAATACAGATCCCTGAGGTACACCAACTAATAGTGGGATAGAAGTGGAGGAGGATCCACCAGAGTACAGGATCGGCACAACCTGGTAAGTGTGGTAAGCATGGCAGGGGGGTGCCAACCACTGGAGGGCACCACAAACCATGTTTACTGCTGCCGCCGCCGGGAGACTCACAGTTCCTGCAGGCAGCTCTCAGTCCTCACCTACCCACCTCTCAGCTTCCCACAACAGCTCTCCTTTCCTTCCTGTCGCCCTGTGTTTAAAACTTTTAATTTTACCTCCTGTTCCGGGGCAGAAAAGAAGCATGGAACAACGGAGGACAGGCGCGCGCGGCACCCGGGGGGGGGGGGGGTTCCTTTGCGGGGGGTGTCCTTTCGCCGGGGGGGGGGGTCTGCGCTGCATCCGGGGGGGGGGGGGGGCTCTGCACCCAGGGGGGGATGGGGCACATCGGCGATCCGCCCTGGGTGTCAGCCCCCCTAGGAACGCCACTGTGTCTTCCCCTCCCCTTTGAGATGACAACACCTTCACATAGAATATGATATTAAAGTGATATACAATATGCAGACTTGATCTTCATCTGTCTTTTGCCATTTGCGGGACACAGACCACATAAGTCTATCTGGCCCTGGCCTTAGTTCCCAACTACTAACCTCTTTTGCCATTTATGGGGCACATAGAAACATGACGGCAGATAAAAGCCATATGACCCATTCAGTCTGCCCATCCTCTGTAACCCCTAATTCTTCCTGTTCCTAAGTGATCCCACATGCTTATCCCATGCCTTTTTAAATTCTGGAACAGTCCTCGACTCCACCACCTCCACTGGGAGGCTATTCCACGCCTCCACCACCCTTTCTGTGAAATAATACTTCCTTAGGTTACTCCTAAGCCTATTCCCTCTTAACTTTGTCGTATGCCCCCTCATTACAGAGCTCGCCTTCATTTGAAAAAGGCTCTCTTCCTGTACATAAATGCCCTTGAGATATTTAAACGTTTCTATCATGTCTCCTCTCTTCCAGCATATACATGTTGAGGTTCATAAGCCTGTCCTTCTAATTTTTGCATTCAAGACCGCTTACTAATTTCGTAGCCGCCCTCTGGACCGACTCCATCCTGTTTATATCTTTCCGTAGGTGCAGTCTCCAGAATTGTACGCAGTACTCCAAATGAGGCCTCACCACAGACTTATACAACGGCATTATCACCTCCATTTTCCTGCTGGTCATGCCTCTCTTTATGCACCCAAGCATCCTTCTGGCTTTGACCGTCACTTTTTCTATCTGTTTGAAAGCTTTAAGGTCATCAGACACAATCACCCCCAAGTCCCACTCTTCCTTCGCACACTGAAGCACTACACCACCTATACTGTACCGTTCACTCGGATTTTGCGACCCAAGTGCATGACCCTGCATTTTTTAGGATTAAACCTTAATTGCCAAATATCGGTCCATTCCTCTAGCTTCGCTGGGTCCTTCCTCATGTCATTCACACCCTCCAGGGTGTCCACCCTGTTGCAGAGTTTAGTATCATCCACAAAGAGACAAACCTTACCAGACAGCCCTTCCGCAATATCGCTCATAAAGATGTTAAAAAGAGCCGGCCCTAGGACTGATCCCTGCGGTACTCCACTGACGACCTCCTTTTCCTCAGAGCAAGCTCCATTTACCACCACCATCTGTCTCCTACCATTCAAACAATTTTTTTACCCAATCAGTTACTCTTAAGTCCTGCACCAAGGGCACTCAATTTATTAGTCGCCTGTGCAGAACCGTGCCAAAGGCGTTGCTGAAATTCAAGTATACCACATCAAGCGCCCCTCCCACATCCAACTGTTTGGTCACCCAGTTGAAGAAGACAGTCATATTTGTCTGACACGACCTGCCACTAGTGAAGCCATGCTGCCTCGGGTCTTGCATTCCATGTAGTTCAAGAAATGTCACAATCCTTGTGGAAGTCTGTCTGGCACTTGACTTAGTTCCCAACTAACTTCTTTTGCCATTTATGGGGCACAGATCGTGGAAGTCTGTCTGGTACTTGACATAGTTCCCAACTACTCTTACCGAACACAGACAAGGACACACTCTAGATATCATCACACACAACTTTGACCACGATGCAAACCTTACACTAACAGACACAAAGTGGACACCCGCACCATGGTCGGACCACTACAAAGCAAACATCTCCCTCCAATGGCGAACAAAAGGACCACCGATTAAACAAGAACGGAAAACTTACACCACGACAGGAAAAATAGACCCGATAGAATTTTGACAACAGATTTACCGTAATGAATGGACAATAAAAACAGACACAATCCAATTCCTCTCAGAATGGGACAACAGATGTAGATCCATACTAGAAAACATTGCTCCAACCCAAACGAGATCTTCACACAGAAAGAATTCAACACCATGGTTCAATGAAGAGTTGAAAAAACTTAAAACACAAGTCAGAAGGTTAGAACGAGCTTGGACTAAAAAGAAAGACGACACCACACTAAACGCCTGAAAACAACTTCAAAGAAAATACAAATACACCATAAGACAAACCAAAAGACTACACTACAAAACCATAATCGGACCAAACTACAAGGACACACAAACTTTTCTAACTCGTGAACAAACTAATAGACACCACACCAGTCACAACCAACAGCAAAGACACTCCAGGAGCAGACAATCTCGCGAGATACTTCAACAAAAAAATAGTACAACTACGACTTAAAATACCCGTCAGCACCACCGACTATGCTGAACTCCTTAATTGCCCAGACCCAGCCCCTGGCATTCACCCAACGGACAGGACATGGACCAACTTCGAGATACTATCGGAGAACATCATCTCCCAAACGCTCAAAAGATTTGCCAAATCTCACTGCAAACTAGACCTATGCCCAAAGAACCTGATGACATCTGCCCCTCAACAATCCATAAACGACATAACGAAACACCTGAATTACATGTTACAAAATGGATTCTTCCCGAAGGAAAAAGGAAACATCTTACTCACCCCCATACCCAAAGACACAAAGAAGAGTGCAGGCGAACTAACTAACTACAGACCAGTAGCATCCATTCCTTTAATAACCAAATTAACCGAGGGGTTGGTGACTAAGCAACTTACAAATTATCTAGATAAATTTTCTATACTTCACGATTCCCAATCAGGATTTCGGTCTAACCACAGTACTGAAACAGTATTAGTAACCCTCATGACTAAAGTCAAACAAATGATTACATCTGGTAAGAACATACTACTTCTACAATTTGACATTTATGCGGATGACGTAACGATCTACATCCCATTCAAACAAGACCTAAAAGAAATTTCCAATTACATCAACCAAAGTCTAAAAATCATGCATTCATGGGTGGACCCATTTCGGCGGAAACTCAATGCAGAAAAGACCCAATGCCTAATACTAACCTCCCAACACAACAAGAAAGAATACACCGCCATCAACACACCAACCCTAAACCTTCCTATTTCAAAGACCCTAAAAATTCTTGGAGTCACCATTGATCGACACCTTACACAAGAGAACCACGCGAGAAACACAACAAAGATGTTCCACTCAATGTGGACATTAAAAAGAAAAAGACTTTTCTTCCCAAGGAGTGTTTTCCGTAACCTGGTACAATCATTAGTGCTTAGTCATCTAGACTATTGCAACGCACTATATGCCGGCTGCAAAGAACAAATAATCAAGAAACTCCAGACAGCCCAGAACACTGCAGCTAGACTCATATTTGGCAACCAAAATTTGAAAATGCAAAGCCCTTATGAGAAAAATTACACTGGCTCCCACTTAAGGAACGAATCACATTCAAAATACGTTCACTAGTTCACAAAATTATCCATGGAGATGCACCAGCTTACATGTCTGACCTAATAGACCCACCACCTAGGAATGCCAAAAGATCATCTTGCACATTCCTTGATCTACACTTCCCAAGTTGCAAAGGAATGAAATACAAACTAATGCATGCATCAACCTTCACCTACATGAGCACACAGTTATGGAACGCACTGCCGCGCAACTTGAAATCGCGAACTTCCGCAAACTACTGAAGACCCATCTCTTTGAAAGAGCATACCAAAAAGATCAACCCAAGTGAATATGCACAACTCGCCTATTTAATCTCAGAACTGTTTCCTAAAATCTGTTTGTATACTACTTTGTTTTATCATCATGCTGACCAAGATCATGCAATACTAAATGTTTATATTACTAACATTCTTCCACTACTCATGATGTATTGTAAGCCACTTTGAGCCGGCAAAGAGGTGGGATAAGGTGGGATACAAATGCAACAAATAATAATAATAATAATAAATAGCCATATTTTGATTCCATCCTCTTTCTAGTTAGGCATCCCCTGTGTTTATCCCATGCATTTTAAAATTCTCTTACCATTTTAGTCTCCACCACCTCAACCCGCAGGGTGTTCTAGGCATCCACTACCCTCTGTGAAAAAGTATTTCCTGACATCTACCGCCCTGCAACCTCAATTCATGCCCTCAAGTTCTACTGCTTCCCCGTCTCTGGAAGAAATTTGTTTGTATATTAATACCTTTTGAATACTGAAATGTCCGTATCCTATCTCCTCCAAGGTATATGGTCTTCCAGTCTTTTCTCAGTTGTCTTTGGATGCAAAGCCTGTACCATTTTTGTCAACTTTCTCTGAAACACCCGTTTCAAGTCTTTATGTCCTTGGAGAAATACAGCTCCCATAACAGAACACAGTACTCCAAGTAGGGCCTCACCAGTGACTTGTACAAGGGCATCAACTCCTCCTATCCTCTGCTAGTTATATCTTTCTTTGCAGCCTGTTACATTGGTTTGCTGCCTTGAGAACACCAGACTATCATCCCAAGGTCCATCTCCTGACCTGTGCACATTAGTCTCTGGCTCCCTCCCCAGTACATACTGATCTTTTTTTTATTTCTACACCCAGTTATGCTTTCAACTGACATTTGAGGGCATTTTTGGCATAAAATGCAGCTTTAGTTTTTTGGGTATAACTTGTGCAACAGAAATCCTAAGGGCTTCAAATATTCTCTGCATTGTATTTAATAGGCATATTAAAGGCCTATTAAAACAGCCCTATGCATGCAAGATTCCCCTCTGTAACCTATATCAATGTAGATAATAAAATTTGTATGAAGCACATAAAATAAACCTCTGAGGCTCTGTAATACAGTATTAGTTATATGATGAACCAATTATTACCACCTTAAATTGTAGAAATTATTCTTTACTAGTAAACCAATTGTGGCCATGTTTTGCCCTCAGGCTGTATCAAGGGTACAGGCTGAACTATGCTCTAATACCTGGAGAGTGTTTTGAATTCTTAATTGCTGTTTTATTCTGTTACTGAAATACCCTTGTTTTTTTGACACTGAGATTTGGTGTGATTTTACTCCCAATGCAGCCTGAGAGAGAAACGTGGACACGTCAGGTATACTAATAAAACATTAATTTCTATAATTTATGGTAACAAAACATGTACTGGCTGGGGTTGATTCACTAGACCAGTCTAACAACAAACCCTTATTGCAACCCTTTAACGTAGGGCTTACTGTGTGGTTAGTTATGGATACAAGTACTCGTGTTACACATAAGTTTAGAATACAGGTAAAGATCTGAAATGGCACAAAAATATATCTGAATACAAAGTACACCCTTGGCTAGAATTCAACACTAATATGTGTGTCAATTATGAGAAAGGGAAAGGAAGGACTGTTTTAGGTCCACCCTGTTGCCGCAGTAGAATAGATCTCCACAACCTTGGTACCTTCTCTAATAGGGAGCCCAAGCAGGCTTGATGCCAACCAAGGAAGGAGATACTCCTGGTGCAGTATGTTGTCACATATGAAAAATCTTCACCAAAATATTTTAGAAAGACTTTTTTGTACCAGCAACTTTCTCCACCACTTTTAGGTTTGCAGGCCAGTTGGTATAAGGCCAGGGGTGGGCCCTAATGTTAACTACTAAGTGTTGATACCAGGATTCCCCATATTATCCATGATCTATAGACTGTATGTGCAACATACTTAGCTCCAGGAAGCCTAGGAAGCATAAGTCTGGACCTAGAATTAAACCCAGGTCTTCTAAAATGGCAGTACAGAGTACGTCACTTGAACCACTGGAGAACCCTTGAGATTATTATGGACTCTAGCCTACCATAGAAAAAGAATCCACTATTGTTTCAACCGAGCTTGAATGCCAGTGGATTTCTGTTCCCTCACCCAGGACATTGAGGTGTTTTCTACTTCATGATCACTTCAAAGATGAGTATACAACCTGGTCAGATAGGCTCTAAATTCACACAATCAAGAAAGATGATAGTTCTAAGTGACATATCATAGTAACATAGTAAATGACGGCAGATAAAGACCTGTATGGTCCATCCAGTCTGCCCAACAAGATCAACTCATTTTACATGGTATGCGGTACTTTATATGTATACCAGAGTTTGATTTGTCCTTGTCATTCTCAGGGCACAGACCGTAGAAGTCTGCCCAGCACCGTTCTTGTACTAAAAGTTCTGAAGCTAACGTCGAAGCCCTTTAAATGTACTCTAGCCCTTCCATATCTATTCAGTCACAACCAGGGCATAGACCGTAGAAGTCTGCCCAGCACTGGTTTTGCTTCCCAATTACCGGTGTTGCCACCCAATCTCCGCTAAGATTCTGTGGATCCATTCCTTCTAAACAGGATTCCTTTGTGTTTATCCCACACATGTTTGAATTCCATTACCATTTTCATCTCCACCACCTCCCTCAGGAGGGCATGCCATCATGTATCCACCACTCTTTCCATGGAAAAATACTTCCTGACATTACTCCTGAGCCTTCCCCCCCCCCCACACACCCTCAACCTCAATTCATGTCCTCTAGTACTACCACCTTCCCGTCTCCGGAAAAGGTTTGTTTGCGGATTAATGCCTTTCAAATATTTGAACGTCTATCATGTCACCCCCGTTTCTCCTTTCCTCCAAGGTATACATGTTTAGGTCAGCAAGGTTTGCACATGTATACCCTGGAGGCAAGGAGAAACAGGGGTGACATGATACAGACATTCAAATATTTGAAAGGCATTAATCCGCAAACAAACCTTTTCTGGAGACATCCTAAAAGATATTGCATTTAAAATGTCTCGTGGACTGCTTCTGAACTCTGACTACCTGAGAAATATTACATCATCAAAGTAGATCAGCAACTTGTGAAAAAAAAAAGCAATGCATTTTAAAAATCCAGTCACCGAGGGGGAGTCACGTGATGCGCTGAGAGAGTAGGACATGTGTCCCTGCTCTCCGAGGCCCAACGCCCGAAATCGACAAATAATCTGCATTTTCACCTCACCTCTGGTCAGCCAGCGGGCACATTGCGTCAGATACCTCAGTAATGGACAAGTTTGTCGACAAACCTTCTAAAATTATGCCGGCGCGCAGCGCGAAGAAAGACAAAGAACTGCCGAAGGCGGCGGACCCTAGCGCTGTCCAACAGCAGCAGCAAAGCGGGCCGCCCTTTTCGGAAGCACAACTCGCGCAGCTTTCACAATTGAATGCCGCAGTAGTACAAGCTCTGGAACCCAGGTTGGAGTGCATATTGATGCAGATAGCAAATTTTGAAGCCCAGCTGGCGGAAGAATCGTGGCGGACTGGAGATCTAGAACATAGGGTCTCAGAGCTCGAAGACGCGTGCTCCCTGATGCAGCAGCAAATTCGCCAACTACAGACCACGGTGACAACGCTAACAGATAAGGTAGATGAATTAGAGAACAGAGGCAGGCGCACGGCCTACCTGAATCGATTGGTGACTCTGCACTTGCAACAGTCGTGGAGAAGTGGCTAAAAGCAGAGTTCGCCTTGTCTGATCATGCGGGGGCCCTGTGCCTGGAAAGGGTGCATCGCATAGGTCGCATTCAAGATGGCCGCCAGGCCCCGCGCGCTGTTATCCTGAAAGTTCATAATTACTTACACAAACAAGAGATTTTGCGTGGCTACCGTATAAAACGAGACGACACGAAATATGATGGGCACCAGATCAGAATATTTCAGGACTACTCTGCTTCACTTCAGGAGCACCGGAAGAAATTTACTCCGCTGTGTCGTCGGCTCCACAAGCTGCAGGCAAGATTCATGCTAGTTTATCCAGCAGTGCTGAAGATCCGCCATGAGGGACACTGGAAGACGTTTGAATCTGCAGAGGCGGCGCAAGCATACATCACTGGGCTTCAGCAGCCACCGGCAGACCCGAATAGACAGCTGGTGGGAGAGTGAACTCCACGGGTGTGTGGGTGGTTCAGTAGAAAGGAGGGTAGCGGCCAATGTAAGTCTCTGGGGTAAGGCTGGGTGCCCGGGAGACGTAGTTTCGCAGTACATCTCGAGATACACACATTCATAGATCCAGCCCTGCGCCGAGTAACGTACGCCTGATCTCCTGGAACGTGGGCGGCATCTCCTCCCCAATTAAGAGAACTAAGACTCTAACAGCTTTAAACAGGCATGGGGTTGGGATAGGCTGCCTCCAGGAGACGAGACTTTCCCAGGAAGAGTACGAAAAACTGAACCGCCATTGGGTGGGGGAGATGTTTTGCTCACCAGCCACGGGAAGGAGAGGGGGGTAGCTATATTAATTCATAAATTGCTTATGTGCACGGCAAAACTAGAGTTCAAAGATGATGAGGGGAGGATGGTAGGGATTCGGCTTAACCTACAAGGTAGAGAGATGCTTCTGGTGTCTGCTTACAGCCCCAACATAACATCTTCAGGCTTCTTTGCACAGCTTCTGGCATGGTGCAGGAGACACAATTCGCTCCCACTGATCCTAGCAGGGGACATGAATCAGGTGATGGACGTGGATTTAGATCGGTCTAAACACCCGCAATCGCGATCTCCATCTGTCCCCTCCATATTGGAAACATTTTGTCAGGACATGGGACTGGTGGACCCATGGAGAATATTACATGGGGAAGAGAGAGACTATACCCACACATCTAGTGTACATCGGACACAGTCTAGAATAGACTATGTTTTTACATCACAGACTGTATTCCCTAGGGTTGTAGAAGCCTCCATAGGTCCAGAAGAAATCTCGGACCACTCTTTAATCTGGGTGGATCTGGAATCTGCCTCTTTTTTTCCAGCTGTCACCGGTGTGGAGGTTCCCTGCATACTTGTTTCCCTCTAAAGACTTCACAACGTATTTACAAAAGAAATGGGAATAGTTTGCCATGCATAATCAGGAGCACCTTGAGGATGTGGTCTTGTTCTGGTCCACAGCCAAGGCCGTGCTCCGGGGCGAGACTATAGTCTGTCAGTAAGCGGAACCGGCAAATCACCCAGGGGGTTGTAGCTCTAGAACAGCAGCTTAGAGTTCCGAGGCGAACATATGCTAGGGTACCGACCCAGACAAATTACGAAACACTCATGTCTACCAGGGTGGCGCTCAACAGCCTTTTGCACGAACAGGTAATGAGATCCCTCCTGTACAAGAAATACAAGTTGCACAAATATGGAGATAAGGCGGGAGGGATGGTGGCTAGACTTGTGAGGGGCGCGCGTAAAACACACATTTCAGCGCTTCGTACATCGGCTGGGGGAATAACTCATGATCTTCAGGAGATCGCACAGACTTTCCATCAATACTTCACCATCCTGTACAAAGGGGAACAGGAGAACATAGGAAAACGAGAGGCTATACAGGGGTATTTGAAAGATGTAGGCCTGGAGAGAATTCCGGCAGCCCAATTAACTTCCCTCAACGCTCCGGTGTCGGCTAAAGAGCTACAAAAGGCGATAGGCTCGCTGAAGTTATATTCAGCGCCGGGGCCCGATGGTCTCTCTGGAGAATTTTATAAAATACTTACTACACATATTGTAGGGACACTGACTGACTATCTTCACATGGTGGTGGAGACGGGACATTTTCCCCCACATGCCAACACGGCGCTCATTAGCTTGATTCCTAAAAAAGATAGAGATCCGCTACAACCAAACTCCTATAGACCTATCTCTCTGATCAACGTGGAGATTAAACTTCTATCACTTATTCTGGCAGAGAGACTAGCACCTTTGATGCCGCGTCTTATTAATGAGGATCAAGTGGGTTTCGTCTGGGACCGCTAATCTGTTTTGAACACACGTAGATTGATCCTTGCAATGTTGACTACCTCGCTCCCGGGAGCGCAGAAATTGGTGGTGAGTCTAGACGCGGAACGCGCATTTGATCGAATGACCATTTATGTTCGAAACTCTGAAAGGCATAGGGTTAAGCGGGTGGTTTCTTAGTGCTATAGAAACGCTTTATGCACATCCGCAGGCTATGATTCGGGTCAACGGGGTTAGAACTGCAGGATTTCCCATTGGTAGAGGCACTCGCCAAGGCTGCCCTTTTCCCCGTTACTTTTTCTATTAACGCTGGAACCCCTACTAATGAGGATTCGGGTGCAAGCTAGCATAAAAGGGATTCAGGTTAGTGGGAGAGAGCTAAAGGTGCTCGCTTATGCAGACGATGTGATGGTGCTCCTGAGTGACCCACAGACCTCTTTAGAGTGTCTTCTGCACACTATTACCGATTTTGGTGACCTCTCCGGCTATAAACGTAATAAGTCAAAGTCAATGGCCTTGAGCCTAGATGACACACTGAAATCAGACTGGAGAGGTCATTTCCCCCTACAGTGGGCAGATGGTCAGCTTTGGTATTTGGGGGTAACTATTCCTAGGGCCATGGAGACACTATATGAGACAAATGTAAGACCTTTATTGACCACCACCAGACGCCTGTTGAAGCTGTGGGGAGCTTGCCCTCTATCACTCTCGGGCCGCATAGGTCTGTTCAACATGATGATAGCCCCTAAATGGCTATATTTGTTCCAGATGTTGCCATTACACCTGAAGAGGGGGGAAGAGCGGACATTACATCGTGCCATACAGACCTTTTTGTGGAACGGGAAGAGTCCCAGGCTCCCAATCCATGTTATACAGAAGCCAAGACCGCAGGGGGGGGGGATGGGGTTGCTCAACATACGATATCTTGCAATAGCATGTGCAATACAACTACTACTTAGCATTTCTATAGTGCTACTAGGGTTATGCAGCGCTGTACAAGTTAAAACATGGGGAAGGACAGTCCCTGCTCAAGAGAGCTTACAATGCGACATATCAGGGATTGGCTGGTGGGGATGGGTGACTTTTCGGTGATAGAACTTGAGAGGGCCCTTGTTCCTACTGTGCATTTAGGATGGAGGTTACATGCCCCGGGAGGGGTATTAGGAACGGGGAAAGAACAGAACCCATTAGTTGCATCAGCAAGGGCAGCTTGGAAGTGGCTCTGCAAGCGGCACAGGTTCGATTGGAAGGCTACTCCTTTCTTGCCGCTGCATCATAACCCGGATTTCCCAGAGGGCTGTTCCTCGGTGGCGTTTCACCGCTGGCGGAAGCTTGGGATACAGTATGTCTATCAGCTGGTGTCAGATGAGGGGAGAGCACGGCCCTTCGCGGATCTGCAACAGGAGTTTAGTCTCACAGAGGCGGATCGATTTGCCTATCTTCAGGTGTGCCACTATGTCTCAGCATTGGGCTGGACTAACTTGAGTGAGGATGTTCAAGATACCCTGAATACAGCACTGACATTGGGGGCACAGAACTCAATACCTCTCAAATTCCATCATAGATTTTTGCAAGACTCAACCGAGGATATAGACTTCCACACAAGAGCGCAGCGCTGGGCTAAAGACTTGACGCCAGCAGTGACAGCAGAGATTCTGTGCAGATTTCTGGAGTGGAGTGGCCTAGTGGTTAGGGTGGTGGACTTTGGCCCTGGGGAGCTGAGGAACTGAGTTTGATTACCACTTCAGGCACAGGCAGCTCATTGTGACTCTGGGCAAATCACTTAACCCTCCATTGCCCCATGTAAGCCGCATTGAGCCTGCCATGAGTGGGAAAGCGCGGGGTACAAATGTAACAAAAAAACGCTCCATCTTCAGTCGTTACTGGGAGATGGACTACAAATTTATTCTTAGACTGTACGTTTCGCCAGCACGAGCTTTTAAGGCAGGCTTTAGGGACTCAGATGCATGCCCGTGGTGTAACCAAGCTCCAGCCACATTAGGACACATGTTTTGGTCTTGCCCACATGTTGGACTGTTTTGGGACCAGGTTCTTGGGGAGATACAGCAGTACTGGGGCTGCACGATTAAGAGACAGCCGCTGATATTGTTTGGGGAATACAAATGTGTGTGACCAATCCCTCCAGGATTTTGTGCTTTTCTGCAGAGAACTATGTTGATGGGAAAGAGAACCACCTTGTTGCATTGGAGAGATGATAAGGGTCCATCTGTGGGAGCATGGAGAACTCAAATGATCAAATTATTGAAACTGGAAAGACGTGGAATTTCAGACATGTCTTCCATGGAAGGGGAGCATCTTCAGAAGACATGGGCGAACTTTTGGGACACCCTGCAACCCACAGCTAGGAGCAGAATTCTAAATTAGGGATTGCTGGTCTCTGTCATAGTTTACATACGTAGATTACAACTCCTGTGTGGGGTGGGGCGGGGGAGCGAGGGAGGAGGGGTGGGAAGGTAGGGGGAGCAGGCAGTAGGAGAGGAAAGGGGGGCAGATAAGTGAGTTGTACATGTTACAACACTAACACAGTTGTATTGTATTTGCTGACTGGGTTCCTTTTGAATAAAAAGATTTACACATAAAAATCCAGTCACCATAAAACAAATAAGCTTCCTGAAAAAACTACAACATAGATTTTTCTCTTTACAATAAAAATCTTAAGTTAAGAAGCCTATGCTATTTAAACAGTTAATATGGAAGGAAGAAAAATTAAATCCAAAAAAGGATGGAGACCTGCAAAACTGCTTCTAGTCAGACAAAATTAACTGAAGGTAGTTGGACACAATGATTAACACAGAGATCCACCAACTCTAAAGCCTAAGTTATGTGGCTCATCTGCATAATATAAATGCTTGTATTTGGAGAAATAAGAACTTTAAAAATGGGAACCGTGCTTGTAATGGAAACCATTTTCAAAAGGGATATACTTCCTTCTTGTGTCTACAGCAAACAGCTTTTGAAAAGAATGTGCAGATTCGCCAGCAGTATAACTTCCTTCAAGTATGTTCCTCATCTTTACCAGGAAAATGCCCAGGTTACATAAGTCCTCCCCATATAGCTCTCCAAAGTGGTTGATCAAATAAAGGCTGAAGAGATGGCATTCATGAAATACAGACAAGCACAATAGTGAAGGAGATATATACAGACTCAACTGGCATTTGTTCTGACCAAACACTGAATTTTTTGAGTAAAGAGGTGATGCCTCAAGAAGCCCCCGGGGTCATTTTTTCTAGTTCGGGATGCCGAGATATTTAAATGAGAAAGACATCAGGGGATCTGTTTAAATGCAGAAGTAGAGCGACTACAAGCTGATTGGTCAGGCTGATTCCTGGCGTCTGACGTAACATGGTATTTAAACCGGAGGGGCCATTTTTTCTTAGCTGGTCCGCTGGAGCTGAGTATTCTCTAAGCTAAGGTTGCTGCAGAAAATGTTTAAAATGAGACGAGTGCTGTATAATTTAGATCAATGCTCTCAATTTCACTTTTTCTTTGCAGATTGACGCAGACCATATGACCCTGAAGCAGGTGCTGAAACGTTGGCCACCGTCGCACTCAGCATCTCAAGAGCTTAGATTGAATGAAAGCTAAGTAATTTTTACATTCAAAACCTAAAAAAGAAAGAAAAAATAATTCACAGAGGATTGAATTGTTTAATTGTTCAGGGGTGTTTGCCGATGATGAAGCAGCTCAGCCCCCATGAGCTTTGCAGTTATATAGCCGGGGGCTTCTTGAGGCATCACCTCTTTACTCAAAAAAATTTAATGTTTGGTCAGAACAAATGCCAGTCGAGTCTGTACATATCTCCTTCACTATTGTGCTTGTTTGTTGAGACAGAAGGGTTAGAAGGAGATTGTCTTCATAACCTGCTTTATTCATGAAATACAGTCCACCACACCAGATAAAACTCAAAGCAGCTAAGAGAAAAGCAACTAGCAAGGCAGAAGAAAAAAATGGCTAGAAATGAAAAGAGGTGATGACATGTTTTCAGTCCATGTTACAGAAAGGAGGAAGGCTAGAAATGCAATTGTGAAACTGAAAGATGCTGAGAACCACTATATGAATAGTGATGAGGAAAAAGCTGATGTTAAATACTTCTGTTCTGTGTTCACAAAAGAAAATCCTGGAGGACGACTTCAGACAGCTGACAAAGGTACGGGAATGGTGTAGAATCGCACAGTGCACGGAAGAACATTTTTATGAACTTGAAAAACTGAAAGAAAGCAAAGCTGTAAGTCTGGATGAAATGCACTCCAGGATATTTGAATGAGCTCAGGGAGGTTCTGGCAGGTTCTCTTAAAGATGTAATCAATCCTTGGATATATGAGAGGCCCCATGGGGTTACAGAAGAGCAAATGTGGTCCCTCTTCATGAAAGTGGTAACAGAGATGATGTGGGAAACTACAGGCTGATAAGCCTCACCTCGGTAGATGGAGAAGTAAAGGAGGTGCTGCTGAAGGAAAAAATAGTGAACTTCATGGAATTCAATAGGTTAGAAGATCCAAGGCAACATAGTTTTTACCAAAAGAATATTGTAGCAAATGAATATGATTTTACTGGGTGACCAGAAAATTAGGATCTAGGATACACCCTAAATGTAGTCTACTTGGATTTCAGGAAAGCCTCTGACATCGTTCCTCATGGGAAACTCATTATAAACTTCAGTAGGCTGAATTATGCAGCCAAAATGGTGCACTGGATTAGAAGCCGGTTGACTGACAGGTGACAGTAAGAACTGCCATATTAAGTCAGACTGAAGGTCCATTAAGTCCAGCATCCTGCTTCCAACAGTGGCCAATCCAGGTCAAAAGTATCTGGCAGAATCCTCCATAATAGCAAGTTTCTATGCTACCAACCCCAAGGATAAGTAGTGGCCTTCGCCATGTCTACTTTCATAGCAGTTTATGGACTTTTCCTCCAAGAACCAGTGCAAACCTTTTTAAACCCATCTATACTAACTGCATTCACCACATCCTCGGAATTCCAGAGCTCAAGTATGAGTTGAGATAAAGTGGGGTGTCCTCTAGTCTTTGCACATTTTGAAAGTTATTGATTTACATGTATTTGTTCTACTCCACAAGTATTTTGTAGACCTCTACCATATCTCTCATTCTTCTCTTCTCCAAGCTGAAGAGCCCTAGCCATAACCACAACCCCTCAAAGCCTTTCCTCGTATGAGAGAATTTCCAACCCCTTAATCATTTTGGTCTCCCTCCTTTGAACATGTCAATTCTTCAATATCTTTTAAAAAATGCAGCAACCAGAATGGCACACAATACTCAAAGTGAGGATGCACTATGGAGTGATACAAAAGATATTCTATAATATTATTTTCTTTTGTATTCCTTTCCTATTAATTCCTAACATTGTTTTCTTTTGGGACTACAACACACTGAGATTTTAATGTATTGTCCATGGCATCTAGACCTTTTTCTTACGTGATGACTTCCTAATGCAGAACCTAGCATCATGTAGCTATGATTTGGATTATTCTTAATGTGCATCACTTTGTACTTGGCCACATTTAATATTTGAATGCTCCATCTTCCAATCTCTTGAAGGTCCTCCTGCAATTTCTCTGTTTTAAGTAATGTAAACAAACATGAAAGGGACTTGATATACTGCCTTTCTGTGTTCTTTTGCAACTACATTCAAAGCAGTTTACATAGTATATACAAGTACTTATTTGTACCTGGAGCAATGGAGGGTTAAGTGACTTGCCCAGAGTCACAAGGAGCTGCAGTGGGAATCAAGCCCAGTCCCCCAGGATCAAAGTCCACTGCACTAACCACTAGGCTACTCCTCCACTGTCATTTAAAAATGTAATCACCCAACTCATTGTTCCCATTTCCAGATCATTTATAAATGTAAAAAAGCACTGGTCCTAGTACAGATACCTGTGGGACTCCATTATTCATATACTTCCACTGAAATAATTCGTCATTTAACCCTACTCTGTGTTTTCTTTTTTTAAAACCAATTTCCAATAGAACACTGCCTCCTATTCCATGGTTTCTAATTTTCTCATGAGTCTCTCATGAAGGTCTCTGTTGAAAGCTCTCTGAAAATCTAAGTACACTACCATCGACTGGCTTACCTTTATCCATGTTTATTCACGCCTTTAAAAAAAGGGTAGAAAATTGTTCAGGCAAGATTTTCCATGGCTGAATCCATATTGACTTTCTCATTAACCATGTTCATATTCAGTAATAGTTCATATCATTTTGCCTTGCACTGTAATTTCCCAGAACACCCCCTAGACCCCATTTTAAAAACTGGCATTGCATTGGTGGTAAATGGAATTTACACCAAGGAAAGAAAGAACATACGAGTAGCCATACTGGGTCAGACCAATGGTCCATCTAGCCCAGTATCCTGTTTTCCAAACAGTGGCCAAGCCAGGTCACAAGTACCCAGCAGAAACCCAAATTGTGGCAACACTCCATACTACAAATCCCAGGGCAAGCAATTGCTTCCCATGTCTGTCAATAGCAGACTATAGACTTTTCCTCCAGGAATTTGCTCAAAACGTTTTAAAACCCAGATACACTAACTGCTGTTACCACATCCTCTGGCAAAGAGTTCCAGAGCGTAACTATTCGTTGAGTGAAAACATATTTCCTCCTATTTGTTTTAAAAGTATTTCTATGTAACTTCAAGTATCCCCTAGTCTTTGTACTTTTGGAGCAAGTAAAAAAGATGAGTAGTGAGTGGAGTGATTCACAGGTATCAGTACCACTTATGTTTAATGTATTTGTGAGCGACATTGCTGAAGGGTTAGAAGGAAGACAAAGATTTGCAACAGAATGGACACCCCCAGAGGAACTGTACATCATTAGAAGTGATCTGCAAAAATTAGAGGAACGTTCTAATCTTTGGCAGTAAAAATGTAATGCAAAAGAAGTGCGGAGTGTTGCAATTGGGAAGCAGAAATTTAAAGGCGCTGGATTTATTAGGGGGCATGAGGGTGATTTGAACAGATTGGGAGAGGGATGTGTCTGAGGATCTCAAGGTGGCAAAAGCCAGAAGGATGCTAGGTTGTACAGAGAGGTAAAATCAGCAGAAGGAAGTGTTGATGCCCCTGTACAAATTGTTGGCGAGACCCCACTTGGAGTATTGTGCTAAATTTGGCGGCCGTATCTCACTATGGACATAAAAAAATTTGAAGTGGTTCAGAGGAAGGCAACAAAATGATATAGGTTTGAGCCAAAAGATATACAGGAAGAGACTTGAAGACCTGAATATGTATATCTTAGAACGGAGGAATTGGGGGATATGATACAGACATTTATGTGCTTGAAAGGTATTAAAATACAAACAAATCTTTTCCCAGAGATAGGGAAAGTGGTAGAACTAGACGACATCAATTGGGGTTGCAGGGCTATAGGAGAAACATTAGGAAATGCATTTTAACATAGGGTGGTGAATGCCTGGAATACTCTCCCAGTGAAGTCTGTGGAGGCAAAAAACAGAAATGGAATTCAAAATGCATGGTATAAATCAGAGGACTCCTAAATAGAAAGAGGATGGAATCAAAACAAAACTTAAAATAGCCTAATGGTTATGATAAGCAGTAGTAGTGTTTAGACCAGGGATTGTCAAGGGCTGCAATCCAGTCGGGTTTTCAGGATTTCCCCAATGAATATGATGAGAATGCTTTGAAGTAAAATGAATATCGAATAAAAATGATGGACCTATGAAAAGTTTAGCAAGTATGAAAAATGCTATTCAGTACTGTGCTTTTTATCTGATAGTCCATTTTGAAGAAATTTGATAATTTGGGGTGCTGTGCGAGTTGGAATAGATATTTTTATCCCCAAATTAACTTTTTATATACGCTAGTCATGGGAGTATAGGTGCTGTGGATCTCAGTGGGGGAGTTAGACATCTTAGTTGAATTTTGCGAGTAAATTTGAATAGTTCATAATATTGCTGGATTGTTGGGCTAATCATGAATTGATAACAAATATGATAATGCTGAACTCTACAAACCATTTGTATGGTGTGCCAAAATTCCATTATATGTAACTGCCTGCATGTCATTGGCAGGGCCATTGAGGGACAGAGCCAGGCCTGTGGCAAGGTCATTGTAGTCATCCCCCCCTCCCACTCAGGACGCAGCTGTCACTGCTGCTCCTCACTCACTCAGGACACCATCACTCCCTGCCCCCTACTTTCCTGTGTCAGTGTGTCTGCTCATCTACTCCTTCCCCCGGCCTCCAAGGGGGGCCCAGCACCAGGGTCTGTCTCTGTCCTGCGTGCCGGAACTGGGTTATCACGTTAACGCAATCACCTGGGTCCCAAAAGGAGCAGGAGAGAGACAGACCCCGGCGCCAGGCCCACCCCTCCCGGAGGCTGGGCCCAAGGAATTTTGCCCCCCGCCCCTCAGCAGCCCTGACGAATTGTCCTGTTTTGTGATAGCAGTGTAATTATGCTCGGAGTGGTGGTATGCCTCAGGCCACCTTGTTGAGGAGGCTAGATAGACCTTGCAGGTATTTTTCTGCTGTTATTTACCGACCAAAGCTGGACATTTACTGGTAGAATAAGCTCTTTAGCTTCATGATGCAGTTGCCCTTGCCACAGAGCAATCAGTCATTCTCCCCATCTTTGAATATGTCACCTTTGTGACATGGCTGATTCTCCCCCTCCCTGAACAGGAAACTATCCACAAAGCTGGCCTGCCACTAAGCCATGGGTGGGCAACCTCAGTCCTTGAGGATCGTAATCCAGTTGTGTTTTCAAGATTTCCCCAATGAATATGCATGAGATCTATTTGCATGTACTGCCTCCACTGTATGCAAATAGATCTCATGCATATTCACTGGGGAAATCCTGAAAACCTAACTGTGTTGCAGCCCGAGGACAGAGGTTGCCCCTCCCTGCATTAAGCAAAGGCAACAGCAAAGATTTCCTTTTTATGAAACTTAAGCCAACCTCTCATACTTGCCCCAGAAGAGCCATAATGTGTTACACTCGCTCACAATTAAAAGTAGGACCTAGAAATTAATAAATAAAAAAAATATATGTAAGACACAAATGTGTCACTTAGGTGTCAATGCAGAAAAGGCACAAAAACTGAGTGGAGGATATATAGGAAGTGATTTTTTTTTTCTGGTGTTTATCCAACAAACACTATTTTAATTTTTATGCATCAGGGTGTTTACCAGTTAAAACCTAACATCAGAAGACCTAGATATAACCACTAATTAGTTGCGGTCCTAACTTGGTGTTGCAATGAAAAATGAACAGATTACACAAGAAATATGGCATTTTCAACAATCCACACAGACACTGTGCAAAAATATATTGAAATCTGAAGAAATACATTTTGGTCTGGCATGTTTAACAGAAACACTTATTTAAAACAGCATATTCTGTAATTGACAGACAATATATAATTCCTAAATCAATACTCCCAAATATTTTCCAGTACACTTCAACAATTAGAACATTTTTTTTAAACAAAATGGTTACATTTTGTAATCTGGCCTATCAACTTTTTAATTTGCACTTGAAAATCAATACATGGACAATACAAAAAAATAACTATTCAAATTTCATACCAAAGGGATCACGCTGTACAATCTTATTTTGTTTTAAAGCTGCAAGAATGTGTTGCACTTTTGTATCATACATACAGCAGAGTATTTTAATTTTAAGGAATGACCAAGTTAAGCTTCAGCTACTAGTTTGGGTCCCAACACATACTTCCTATTGCACTAATTTACTTCATTGTAGAAAACTTAAGGAAGCAAACTAAAAAATAATAAAGACAATTATATTTACAGTGTTGACATCCAATTAAGCAGCACAAGTCACAAGTTTTGCAATAAATTTATATGGTTGGTAACACTTCTGAATTATATGTAATTTGTATATAAACATTTTAGCTGTTTCAGATTAATTACTGTACGAAACTATTGCATGGTTTCAACTTTGCAGTGCAATTAAAGGATTAACAATTCATATTTACCTTTCACTGTTGTGAAATTTTGAACCTCATGAAATATTTAGAATAGAGCCTTGATGAAAAGAATAAGCCAAGAAAAATAAATGTAAACCAAGTTTATTTTGCTTTTTAGGTAGTGTTCTTAAAGCACTACAGCATGGTAAACAATGTAAATTAGTACAAGTCATCTCAAAAGCCAGAGTTTTTATGAGTTGTTAAAAAGATGCAGCCTATTCTAACAGGATAAATATTTTTTAACCATTTCACTTCTTGTTAATGAAGGCTCACAAATGAGCAACACTCCTCATTGAGGAAAACAAAAAGCTGTTGTCGACAAAGCGACAGCACACACACACAAAACAAAAGGAACTGTGTAAAAATAACTAACTGTACTGTGTTCCCATACTTGAAGTTGCTTTACAATGGGATGATATGCACATGATCCAGCTGCTAACTTGCCAGTCAACTTGTAGAACATGTAGTCTAACCTCACTGTGGAGTCCAAAACTAAGTGTTCAGGCAGTGCAGCACTTTTCTTCTGGACAATTAACTCAATTTGTTTTATTCAATGCCTTTCCTTCTAGGCTGGAGTAACAGACTAGAAAGAAAACTCACCTAATTAAAAATGTTTTTTTCCCCCCAGATTTTACAAATATATGTTTAAATTTCATTTGTTATTCTTCTCCCAATAACCACAAAATGGGCATGAAGTGATATTAAAAAAAATGCCTTAATTCTTAACTTCATGCAATCTAATTAAAGATGACCAAAACATAACCTTTAACAATGGAAGGATATTTCACAGAAAATTTCTTATACAAAAACGCATAATAAGAAAAAAGGGCCACTAGGTGACATTATAATTTACAAATTGGCATCATTTTGGTCAACAAATATCCAAGCACAATTTTGTTCCTGAACATCCAATGTAGCTGTTCAGAAGAAAACTGTATTACTTGGTTTCTAATTTTTAATCACACATTTCTTCAGGAATTTCATGAGGATTAAGGATGCCAGGGACAGACATTTGAAGTTTGTGTTTCTCCTCCTGAGCTTGTCGAAGGGCTGTTTCTCTTTCTTCCAAAAACAGGTCAGATGTATCTTCACCAGCAAATTCCTACAGAAAACAAACAAAGGTCAGTTTAAAGGGTGAGAAAACTAAACTTAAGTTACCCCAGGCCCATATTTTTGCAAATGTTATCAGGCCAGCCACAAACCAAGTGGGGATTCTTGCAGCCATGATAAATCATGAACAAACAGCCCAGAAAAAAAAAACCAAAGCCACTCTCAATCCCTTCCGTAACTAAAAATCTACAGAAATGTTAATGTTATATTCCCCTCAATATTATTATAGGTTTGGAGTGATCACAAATCAACTTTAACCATTCAATAGGACTGGGAGTTCACATTTGTAAAATCAAACAAAATGAACATCTCACATCGATGTTATATTACACAAATCTTCTAAATAGCTTTATTTTTGGAAGTTTATGAAAAATCAAACAAAATGAGATTTCACCAAAATTGGTAAAGAATTCCAAATTTGAGAGGCCTGATAAGCCACATACAAGACGAATTGCTGTATTTTGTATAGTTCTAAGTTGTCTTAGTAGATTTTTCATACAACCAAGAAATATATTGCAATAGTGAATTGATTAGCACTTTTCTGACCACTGACAGGTCAGTTATGACCCATGAACTGCATAGCTACAGGCTCAAAACTTAAAATGCCTGAGAGCTGCATCTTTCTGTATTTTCTGCTGAAAGCTATGAATTCGAGGTCATGCTGATCTACAGCAAGGAGCGCTCTTCCCCTCCCTGACAGAATTGGTGCCACTGACTCTACATCACAAGGTCACTAAGAATGTATACACAGTTTGAAAGTGAAGATGTGTTGAGGTTACTAGACAAAACAATGATAAGACCTGAGTCTTGGAGAAATTCCTGCAACAAAATGACGGCTACAATCTCCTGTAAAAGAAACCTTGGACTTGTTATAAGATGCTGTGTTCCATAACATTCAGATAGTGTGTTCCATTCTATGTAAACAATGCAGTAGGGTCACGTGACGCGATGCACGCGAGCGGTCGCTAAAAGATTAGCTCCGTGCCCTCTCTCGCATTCCAAGCTATAAACCCTCGAGTAAAATAAGGAAAACGGCTAAAAATTGATAACAACAACCCGCGTGGCTAGCCCGATCGAGTACCACCGCAGATCGGGTATCCGAAGCAGCAATGGCCGCGAAATCGCTTCGTAAAGACAAGGATAGAGGAAAAGCGGGAGAAGACAAGATGGCGGCACCGGCGAGCCCATCAAATATGTCGGTTAGCTCAGCTTGGACCGCCGAAATAGTGGGAGAGGTTACAGCAGCCCTGGAAGTAATTCTAGACAAGAAATTACAGGGACTGGACTCCAAATTGGCAGGTTTGCAGAGCAATATGACGCAACTTACCCAGGATATGGCAGGCTTTCAGCAACGAACGGGGGCCCTGGAAGACCAAGTTACAGCTATGGAACAGAGGTATGGCAAACTTCTAAAAACAGTGGAAACACAAGCCGAGAAGATAGAAGATCTGGAGAACAGATCTAGACGCAATAACTTGCGTTTTGTCGGGCTGCCTGAGGATATAGGAGAAAGGGAGCTTCGCCCATTCCTGGAGAAGTGGTTAGTGAAAGAACTAAAGCTGCAATCAGAAATGGGACCCCTAATTATTGAGAGAGCCCATCGAGTAGGCCCCATGCGACAAAGTGCGGGGAGGCCCAGAATAGTAATATGCCGGGTACTTAACTTTACCCATAAAACTGCAATTATGCAGGCCATACGCGGTGGAGCAGCGCTGACTTATAACAATCAGAAAAGCCTCTGTTTCCAAGATTATTCAATTGCAGTTGCCGCGCAGAGGAAGGCTTTCTCGCCGACTTGTTCGCAACTAGTGCAGCATAAGATCAAATTTGCGCTGTTATACCCAGCAAAGTTAAAGATCTTTTACCAATCATCTACTAAAATCTGTGAGACGGTTCCTGAGGCACAACAATATGTAAGACAAATACTGAGTACAGGAGATGAATGATTAACGGTCTCTGCTGCGACTGGGAATGACATGGAGCAGATATAGTTGAATAGGTTGGATTTAAATTACTGACAATGTTAAGATTTTTGAGTTAAGGAAGTTGAAAACCATTGGATAAAATGACCTCAATGATACAAAGTGACAACCTGAGTTTGGATTGACTAAGTTAGACTTTGGGGTCATGACAAACGTAAGAACCGAATGAATATAGGGCCAGTTGTGGCCCAGATAGAAGATCAGGGACGCATGTCCATGGACATTCATGAAAGAGACTAAGATTCACTCCGGTGGTGTTTTATTTTTTTTAACATCTTTATATGGACTCTCCTTTCTTTTTTATTTTGGTAAAAATTGTGAATTGGTCCCAGAGGCCCAACAATAAGTATGAGACAACTAAAAAAGGAGATGAATGATTCAAAGTGATCGGATAAGGTGGAACTATGGAATAACGCAGGCAACTGGAGTGCATTGGATTACAAATTTGAGAATAAAGCGGCAGGTAACTGTGAGTTGGAACTTTTGGGAAACTGACTACAGGAGCCAAGCGTCCTTGAAGACATGAAACAGGGTAGACCATGAAAGGTTACAACTTAGGAAAGTATTTACGACCGTGGCCTAGACAATAAATATGCGATGCAAGAGAAATTTATTGGTATATAATAAGAATAATAGGTTGAGGAGGCAACTTGATCAACCGTTGTCACGTTTTCTTGGATTACAACTGCTGATTGGAAGAGGCAGCTTGATCAGCCGTCTTCATGATTGTGGATTACAACTGCTGATTGGATAGGTGGGAGCCAGGCGGGCATCGACAGACAATACTACTATCCAACAAGAGCGGAGATTTGGAGGTAACATGGAAGGCATAAGGGAGGAGTAACTGTTGGTCTACCTGACAAGCTGGAATTAAACACTTACGAGGATAATGCTTAACAGATATAAGACATTATCCCTCCTTTAGGACAGAAAGGAGGGAAGAATTGGTGATGAACTATATGTAGGTTATGAAAAGACATTAGATTAAGGGAATTATAATGTTAAAGGTTAATGTTGGAGTTACTACATATAATATACAAGAATCCAACATATAGGAAAGGGCAATGCCACAATGTAAAGAAACTGTTATATTGAGTAAAGTTAATTAGAAATGATAAACCACTGACAAAGGGAAGAGGTACCCTTGAATATGAGGAGAGAGAGGGAGGAAAGGGGAATTAATATAAGGGCTCACATAAATAAGAGGGAAGTTAACTTTGGAACAGAGGCTCAATTATATGGAATGTAGAGAGGGGCGTAAACGTGACTAGTCCCATAAATAGGGACGAAGCACAGAGGGGTACTAGGGAACATGGGAGGAAGGGAAGTAGAAGGGAGGGATGGGAGGTCAAGGGGGGGGAGGAGTGGGGGAGGGATAAGGAGCAGGGGGAAGCAAATAGACGTAAGTCAGATAAAGAATAAGGAAGAGAAAAATGGTACTATACAGCATAAGAGAATGTGTGGGGAATATATGATAAAAGGGGGGAACCATAGGCTGGGGTGGTTGCTCCCGGAAGATAAAGAGCTTTTGTGGGTGATCGGATGCCACCACAACCCGTGAAAGATGGTTAAAATAGTGACCTGGAATGTGGGAGGCATCGGATCGCCAGTGAAGCGCTCTAAGATATTAAAATATCTACAGAGAATCAGAGCGGATGTTGCTCTTTTACAAGAGACGCACCTGAATGAGACAGAACATGATAAACTTAAAAAATGGTGGGTAGGAGAATGCATTGGTTCACCCGCAAAGGGGAGAAAAGGTGGAGTGGTCATCCTAATAAGAAAGGGGGTGGTGGACAAGATTTGTGATGTAATTAAAGATCCAGAAGGAAGGTACATTTTTTGCAGGGTAATATTGGCAAGGAGACAAATACTATTGGGTAGTGTTTATGCACCAAACCAAATGGATACCAAATTCTACCAACAGCTATTAGGGCATTTAATAGTAGAAGACTCTTCCCAATTAATTTTGGGAGGAGACTTTAATACAGTATGGGATCCGCAGATAGACAAATCAAATGCCACACAGACACCAACTCACTGGATGTCAAAGGGACTACCGAACTTATGTTCCCTTTTGGACCTATTGGACATCTGGAGAGTTCTTCATCCACAAGATAGAGATTACACACACATGTCCAGAGCACATAACACACAGTCAAGGATAGACTATCTACTAATGTCACGCACATTAATGGGAGAAGTCCAGGACACCCAAATAGGACCGTATGCAATATCGGACCATGCGGAAGTATGGGCGACTTGGAATCCTGGGGAGGCGGGAGGTAAATTTAAGCAATGGACATTCCCAAGTTATTTGACCCATAATGCGGGATTTCGGGAACATTTGTTGAAAAGTTGGAAGGACTATAAACTTTTTAATGAGAACACAGCCTCCGACTCAATTGTATTCTGGGAGGCGGCAAAAGCGGTCCTGAGAGGAGAGATCATTAGTTATGTAAGCCAATTTAAAAAAACTAGAGACAGAGAGATACTGAGACTAGAGAAAGAAATTGTAACATTGCGAAAGAGGTATGACAGGTCTTCCAGTGCTCAAATGAGGAAAGAATTGGTGTCAGCTCAAGTGGCTTTAAATACCCTTATCCATGAGAGAGAGATGAAGTCACAAGCTTATTATAAGTTCCAATTATATAAGCATGGTAGTAAAGGTGGAAAGATGTTGGCCAGACTTATAGCTCGGAAACAGACATCGAGAAGGGTTATAACGTTAAAGGATAAGACGGGTAAACTGTGCTTTACAGATTTGGAAATCCAAAATATTTTTAAAACTTTCTATCAGACCTTATATACAGAAGAACATGACTCAGATATTCCGAGCAACTTATACTTAGAGGGGGTGGCCCATCCGGTCCTCGCTGAAAGGGAACAAAAAGTATTAAACGAACCAATAAGTATTGATGAAGTACACTGGGCAATAGCCAATAGCACACCAGGGAAAGCGCCAGGACCGGATGGTCTAAGAGTAGAATTTTACCAACTATTAGGGGAAGACATACAGCCGGCATTGGTAGAGACTTTTAATGGGTGGGTAGACAGAGGATTTCTTCCTAGACAATTGAACATGGCCCAAATTATTTTGCTACCCAAACCCAAGAGAGATCATACATTGCCGGAGTCATATCGACCCATTTCTCTGCTGAACTGTGAAATGAAGATATTTGCTAAGATATTGGCAGGACGCATGAGTCGCGTATTACCAAAATTAGTGCAGGAGGGACAGGTGGGATTTGTCAAAGGAAGATCAGTTGCTAAAAATTTGAGGAGAATCATCACAGCGCTGGAACATGTAAAGAAGGAACTAAAGCCAACATTGATGATCAGTTTTGATGCCGAGAAGGCATTTGATCGAGTTGATTGGAGTTATATGTTTGCCACGCTAAATGCATATGGATTTACAGGGTGGTTTATTACAGCAATTAAAACACTATATACATCACCGCAAGCCAGAATAATGGTCAATGACAATTATTCGGAAGCCTTTGAAATAAAAAGAGGAACTAGGCAGGGGTGTCTCCTGTCGCCACTTCTTTTTGCATTATACTTAGACCCACTGATTAGGGATATTGTCGATATGCCAGCCATAAGAGGAGTGGTGATTGGGAAACAGGAATTCAAATTAGCTGCCTTTGCAGATGATTTGTTAGTTATGCTCACAAATCCAGAGGAGTCCTTAACAGCACTACTGGAGGTGTTTAAAGAGTTTGGAACCTATTCTGGGTTCAAACTAAACCTGGAGAAATCAGAAGCATTGGTTAGTAACATACAGAATGCAACGCCCTGGCAGGGAACGTTCCCATTGAGAAGAGCAAACATGTCATTTAGATACTTGGGTATAGAGTTGACGCCAGAAGTGGTAGATCTATATTCACTTAACATTAAGATGCTGTTGACTCAGACTAGACACCAACTGGAGAGTTGGAGACAGTTGCAGCTGCCGCTGATGGGTAGAATATGCCTAATTCGTATGGTGATCCTACCTAGGTGGTTGTATGTCATGCAGACCATACCTATATGCAAATTGGGGAAAGACCTGAAAACATTCACTAAGATGGTAATGAAATTTTGCTGGGCCAATAAGAAAGCTAAGATGAAACAACAGTTCATGATGGGCAATTGGCAACAGGGAGGGCTAGGCTTACCAGACTTGAAGATATACAATATGGCCTGCTTAATGCGGCACGTGAGAGACTGGATATTCGAAACAACATACTATACACCATTAGAACTAGAACAAGAATATTTTGAACCGCTGCGTTTGAAATCCCTCATACAATTAGAAACGACGCAGGTCCCCGAGATATACAGGGACAATTTGCTGTTAAAACCGCTTAGGAGAGCATGGCAATTCTTGGGGAACAGAATGAAGATGGGGAGAGGGGTAACAGAACTCTTAACAATCAGAGGGAACCCAACCTTTACAGCAGGTATAGAAAACCCAGTCTTTCAGCGATGGAAAGAAAGAGGTTTAGAATGTCTGGACGATGTAATAGGCGATAACGGAAAGATTAAACCTTTAGATCAGCTATTGGAGGCAGATACAATTCAATGGGGTGATACATTTGCGCACTGCCAGCTCAAACATTTTATTCAGTCAATAGATCAGGGCCGATTGGAACAGAAACAGGGATTGAAACTAAAAATTTTTTTTCTAGAAATTTCTGAAGAATCGCCATCAATTTCAGGGATACATAAAGCTCTGTGGCCATATGAGAAACCTAAAAACTTTCAAAAGATAAAAGAGCGCTGGGAGAAGGACTTAGGAGTCAAGTTATTGGCATGGGATGTTGAGAGGCAACTGAAGGGGATACCGAAATTGGTCAGCGGAGCTCAATATAGGGAATGTGCATTCCGTTTTATACATCGAGCATACATGTCACCTGCACAATTTGCAAAATTCGGGGGTTTGCAGACGCCCCTGTGTGTGAGATGTGGGAGAACAAACAACACATTTTATCATAGCTTTTGGAGCTGTTGGAAGATTAGAAGGTTTTGGGGGAAAATAACCCATTATATATCACAATTATTAGGCCGAAAACTAGCAGGTACACCAGTGCAGATGCTGTTAAATTTACCAGGATCATTTAAAGGTCAAATACCAGAGCACAATTTATTTTTCCGTAAAATAACCTTGCTGGCAAAGAAATGTATCTTGCAAAACTGGACAAATGATATAGGGCCAGATTATTGGCATTGGCGGAACCTTATCCACCAGTTAATGATGTGGGAAGCTAAAGAAGCCAAACGTTCACTAAAAAGAAAGAAAACATTTATGAAAATTTGGGGTGCTTATGTAGATTCTTTGTCTCCTAGGGGAAGAAGTGTGGTCCTCAACACATTCAGATGATAACAAAGCATATGTATCAATAAAACGGGGGGAGAGGCGGGATGGGGGAGGAAGGGGGGGGGGGAAAAGAAAAACTTTTGGAGACTGTAATAATAGGTTGTTGTATAAATTTGGCTTGACAGATGTGGTATCAATGATTGTAAGAATGTTCTTGTTATGTCTTCAATAAAAAAATGTTGAAACAAAAAAAAAAAACAATGCAGTAAGACAGAAATTAGCTGAAGTTGCAAGGCTGTATGATTTGGGAGGGAACTGATGCCCAATCCATTGTACAGAAAAGTATATAAGTCACTGTTGTATTTAGACAGATGCTGAGATGATTATCAGTGAGTAAATCTTTACTGCGGTGGTCTCTCTCCCTCTCATAACAAATTGCTATTTGTTATTGCCTGATTGCTTTGTTATTAACTGGATTGGTAAGGAATAAAGACTTTCTCCTTGGAAGAAACATAGCTTCTGTCTTCTCTGCCACCCCATATCTTGGGGGTGGCTAGTCCACTGTAGTTTGGGGTGGGTGTAAAGGAGGCAGAAACCCTATTGCCCCACTTGTCCAAAGGGTATATATTTCTTATGGTAAGTAGAAGGGTCAGAGAAAGAATTCAAACATATTACAGCCTCCTCTGAGACTAAGTTATCAGAGGGGACCATATAACCACTGACTCCACTATAAACAATAGTCAAGCTTCTTAAGGATTAAAATGCTTGCACTAGCAGCTGAAATGACTCCAAGGTAAAATATTTCTGAATACGTTTTAAATTATTCATCAATGGAAATGAACAGGGTCAACTGCTGATTGAATTACATGGAGACAAGCAGTCAATTCCTATAAAAGAGCTTTAAGGCAAAGAAAATTTATTTTTCCAAATTAATTGGGAATGATAATTTGAATATCAAGTTCATAATGTATTTGATATTGAACAAATAACTACATCTAATCCTACTCCTTTGATAAATAGTTGGCTCAGTTTTTTAGGAATAAGGTAATTAATGCCCGAGCACAATTTATCGGTAATCAGTTAGTAGAATCTTCAAATTGCAAGTTTAGTGTAGATGGGTCTCTAGTGGATATGGTCTGGAATCATTTTCATAGCTGGAACGACATGAATCAGTTAATAGGGGCTCTGTTTACTAATTAGCGTGCGATAAAAACGATAGCGCAGCTTAGTGAACAGGGTCCTAAGTTTGCTAAATCACATTGTCAGTTGCATTCTTGTCCTTCAAGTTATATGAAATCTGCTTCTTTACAATTTAAGCTTAAGATTTTTGAATATTTGACAACTTTGTTATCACAAGGTACTTTTCCTTCCTATTTGGGAAGCATCATTTTAACTCCCATTAACTCCCTAAAACAAACTAGAATCTCGCTCAGTAGTTAGTAACTACAGGCCAGTTGCATCAATTCCTTTTTTTTGCCAATCTTATGGAAGGTATAGTTATCACTTGACACTGTAATTGGATAAATTTAATGTTTTACACCATTCACAGTTGGGTTTTCGATCTAAGAGTCATTGTGTACATTAGTATTTGGTATACGTACCCTGTTGAGAAAGGGGGAAAAAAATCTCTTGCAATGCAGCTTGATCTATCAAGTGCATTTGACTTACATAGTAATATAGTAGATGACGGCAGAAAAAGACCTGCATGGTCCATCCAGTCTGCCCAAGATAAACTCATATGTGTATACCTTACCTTGAATTTGTACCTGTCTTTTTCAGGGCACAGACCATATAAGTCTGCCCAGCAGTATTTCCCGCCTCCCAACCACCAGTCCCGCCTCCCATCATACAGAGCCCTCCTGCCCTTCCCAATCTCCCCCCCCCCCCCCAGAAGCCCACCAGCATTACACTGTAAATATTAAAAATCATGTCTCTTACCTGGGCAGCTGGGCTTGACTTTCTCAAATTAGCTACACACTATGCAGTCAGTGTGCAGTCTGTGCACATGGTGGAGGTGCAGAGCACTGCAGACTGTGCTCAGTGTGTGGTGGCTGTGGGCTACAGAGGAGTGCTAAGGGTGGAGGGGGTAAACTGAAGGCTGATCATTCAGTCATAAAGAGGTTAATTTCTATTCTTCCTTTCTCTGGGGGTCTCTGACACACCTTGTGGGTCACATATGCAATGTCTCACTCTCACAACTAAAGAGATTGGAGGAGTGGCCTAGTGCTTAGGGTGGTGGACTTTGGTCCTGGGGAACTGAGGAACTGAGTTTGATTCCCGGCACAGGCAGCTCCTTGTGACTCTGGGCAAGTCACTTAACCCTCCATTGCCCCATGTAAGCCGCATTGAGCCTGCCATGAGTGGGAAAGCGCGGGGTACAAATGTAACAAAAAAAAAATCATCTTTATTTGGGTTCTCAACAATACAAACTCCATTTACAATAGAGTACATCAGAACACGATGAAGCAGACCATAAGACACCATTCAATTTCTCATAAATAAAACCGTCATCAGCCTCTATAGATTCTTAACCCATAAAATAGATACAAAACATCCAACCCATTTGAGAACACCCCTACATTTTCGTGAAGTTTTATACCCCCCCTTCCCCCCCACCCCCTCCAGGACTGATTGTAAGATGCAATACCGTCCACCCTGCCCTCCACCATACCTTCCTACCCTTTCCAATTACCACCGCATATTCTCTCATCCTCCAGTTAGTGGTCATGAACCCTCCATCCTCTCACCACCTTGCTTCACCCATTTAGTAGTAAGCTACGCTCCCTATGAGGCAGCGTGGCCCAATAGGACTCCCATATACTCTGAAAGCAATTCCACTGATTTTCAGATGCGTTCCCCACCATGCTACGCTCCAGGAGTGCCAATTCAAACAATATTGACTTCCACATTATAAACCTAGGAGCTCTTCGCATGCGCCAGTGTATCAGGATTACCTTTTTAGCAATCAGGAGTGCCTTTGCCATAAATAAACACTTGGCACCTTGCACCCCCTGCAACTTTATCCCCTCCAGAAAAAGTGACCCCATTGGCTGATCGATCCCCTCCCATTCCACACATTGAGAGAGATAAACACCCACTTTAGTCCAAAATAGTTGTGTCCTCTTATACGCCCAAAACATATGGCCTAGTGTAGCCCTCTCTTCCCCACACTTTGGACAACTTCCCTCCAGTGCAAACCCCGCTCTAAAAGCCCTCCATGGTGCTACAAACATTCGTAAAAGAAGTTTATACTCCTGTTCCCTATGTAGTTCATTCTTTGATACTTTAGGTATTAACCCCAAGAACCTTTGGAGCACTTCCACCTCCACCCTAGTCTGCAAATCTCGCTCCCACGCTTCCGCCACTCCCCCTAACGAGAGATCTGCCCCTCCTTCACCCAACACCCGCACATAATGACACAACCTCGGCCTATCACGGACTTCCAACCTCAAGCCCTCCCTCACTTTTTGGGCGAAAGCCGCTGTAAGATGTTTAGGCGGCAGAGAAGACACATAATGTCTCACCTGCAAAAATGCAAAATAATCTGACGGCCCTAACCCATACCTACTACAAAGGGTCTCAAAGGAGACTATTTTTCCCTCCTCTTCTAATAAATCCCACACCCACTTTATATCCTCACCTTTGTCCTTACCAAATAACTGCCATTTCTCCAGCCCTGGACTGAAATCTCAATTCCCTTTCCATGGGAGAAAGGGGGATACAAATCTATTGCCACCCCAGGTCTGGCTCAATGCCTTCCACACACTCTTCATATACCTCCATATCACATGTCTCTTCATGCCATCAGGCAATTGGGTTCCTTTAGCATGCAGCATAAAAGAGGCCGACAGAGGCTGCAAAAAGCAGGACTCTATCTCCATCGGTGTAAACCCAGAGGATCCCAAAAGCCAGTCTCTAACATGCCTCATGCCGCACCCCAGATTGTATCTCCTCACATCAATAAGTCCCAACCCACCCTTTGCTTTCGGGAGCATAAGTGTATCCAGTGATATCCGCCCACGCTTGCCCCTCCACAAAAACACTCTCAGAGCGGTATGTAATTTCTGCAGATCCTGTTGTTTCAACCAAATAGGCAACGTTTGCATCAAGCAGAGCCACCCAGGCACTATGATCATATTATATAGGAAAATTCTTCCCATGAGGCTCAGGGGCAACCCCATCCACATACTCAAGCATTCCTTTGTCTTACAGAGCAACGGTCCTACATTAAGCTCAAATAATGTACCAACATCCACTGGAATAACCACCCCTAGATACTTGAGCCGACCCTCAGCTATCTTCAAGGGGAAATCCATACCCAAATCTGCAACGTTCAAATTTATAGGAAGTGCCTCTGACTTGGAGACATTAAGTTTGAGCCCCGAGAGCTGCCCAAAATTCTGGAATACCTGCAAGACCTGTTTCCAGGCTTTATCTGGATCTGTCACCATCAACATAATATCGTCCGCAAATGCCACACATTTCAAAGAGGCCACCTGAGGTGAAACATAAACACCTGGAATCATCCTATCTCCTCTCAGTTGCTCCAATAGTGGCTCCAAAAATAATATATGTAAAAGAGGTGACAAAGGGCACCCCTGCCTCGTGCCCCTTCCCAAAGTGAAGGCTTCCGAGGACATCCCGTTCACCAATACCGCAGCTGAGGGATTCGTATACAAAGTCTGGATGGCCTGCACAAAATAACCTGCTAATCCACAAAAGCCCAAAAGAGTAAATAAAAAAGACCACTCAACTCTATCAAAGGCCTTTTCTGAGTCGAAACTGATGGCCAGCCAGGTGTACCCATTTGTATACAACGCTCCAGACCCAAAATCAGCTTCCTAACATTTACTCTCCCCATACCTTCCCTTCACAAACCCCAACTGATCTGCCTTCACTAACTGAGGGACAACTGGAGCCAGCCGCTTTGCCAAGATTTTCGCTAACAACTTCAGGTCCACATTTATTAAAGAAATGGGTCTGTAGGATCCCGGCTGTAATGGATCTTTACCCGACTTGGGAATGACTGTAATTAAGGCATGATTCGCCCCCTGTGAGAAATACCCTCTCTGTATAGTGGCCTCAAAATAGTCTCCCAACATCCCCACCACCTTATCATTCAGTATTTTATAAACCTCACCACTAAATCCATCCGGCCCTGGGGACTTATGAAGTTTCAACCCCTTTATAGCTCTTTGCAACTCTTCCCCACTTATGGGCTCGTTCAATCTACTTTTCTCCGCCTCAGACAATCTACACAAATTGCACTTCTGGAGCAGGGCCTCGACGTGTTCTTTCTGCCCTCCCCCTTCCGCTGAATACAGGTCTTTATAAAACTGAGCAAAAATCTGTTCCAACTGCTGTTGCTCTGTGACCACCCTCCTCCCTGGGCCACGTAGTGCTGTTACCATTGTCTGCCCTGACCACTGCTTAACCATGTTCACCATCAGCTTTCCAGGCTTATTCCCAAACCGAAATAACCGGTATTTATAATAAAAAGCATTTTTTTTTCGCCTGTTCTTGAATCATGTTGTTTAGCGCTCTTTGCACCCTCTCTAAGGTATGTCTACCGGCTGCAGTCGGATGCGAACTGCATTGTCTCTTCAACAATCGAATCTTCTTCTCCAAATCTACCATCCTACTAGCTTGTTGCCTCCTCCTCCTTGCCACATACGCTATAATATCCCCCCTAAGGACAGCCTTTCCCGCCTCCCACAGCAATATTGGATCATTTATGTGAGCATTGTTATTAGTGAGATATTCTTCCCATTTATTACTAAGGTACTGTCTAAAACACCTGTCTGTATATAAGTGAGTCGGGAATTTCCACCTCCCTTTACCCCTCCCTCCCAAACCTCCTAATTGCAGATGTACTGTAATGGGCGTATGATCTGAAATCACAAATGGTCCTATCTCTGCTCGCAGTACTGTGTGGAATAAATCTCTAGTTACAAAAACATAATTCGAGATTTAGACCCATGGGCTTGAGAGATGTGGGTGAAATCCCGCTCCTGCGGATGCAAAATTCTCCAAGGATCCACCAACTCTAGGCTCTTCAGTACTACTCCCAACCCCTCTGTAGAACGCTGAGGTCCAGCTGTGGTATCTAAACTCTGATCCAGGATTGTATTGAAATCCCTCAAAATTATCTTAGGTCCCGCTATTCTGGACAACTTCGCAACCACACTCTGGAAGAAAGCCCTCTGTTTTTCATTTGGGGCATACACAGATATCAAAGTAAGTTGTGACTGCTGTATCCTACCCTCCAAAATTACAAACCTCCCTTTCTCATCCTTTGTAACCTTGGTCTATGTAAAAGGGATCCCTTTGCGTATCAAAAGGGCCACCCATGCTTTGCTTTTAGGCGCTGATGCATAGTAACACTGGCCCACCCAATAGCGCATCAGTTTCTGGTGCTCAATATCATTCAACTTGGTTTCCTGTAGCCCCACCACATCCACGTTATGCGCTCCCAAATATTGTAAAATTTTTGCTCTCTTAATGGGTGAATTAACATTCCAAGAAATACAAGCCAATCCTTTAGGTGTCCCCATCTGTCACACAATCATGCATTTCCCAAACTAAGCCACTCCCCCTGTTCGACAGACTTCACCCCCGTGGAGCCCAGCCCTCTCCACAGGGCACATCAAACAACAACCACTCTATTCTCCCTGCATACTTCACCCCCCAGACCTTGTCTTCCCGGCCCTTTTGCACATACCAGTCCCCCCTCCCCCCCAACCAATCCCCCCCACTCTCATCAACCCCTCCCCCACTCAGAAAGGTCATGTTTGTAATGCGTCCCTCCCCCCTCCCCCTAACTATTTCCCCAGTCCATTGACCTTATCACACTCGCTCCTATCCCGCCCCCTCCCTTCATATCATTCCCATTTCTACAGACTCTCTACCCACAACATTTGTCAAACTAATCCCAACTCCCTCATCCAAACATTAACAGAAAAAAGAGAACTTATATGTTCACTCTAGCGCTCATCTCTCCACTTCTCAGTTAATATCAGCCTTCTCCAAATGCAAAGCTGTCCATTCCAACTTAAACCAGTGACTCGAATACTCTGTCCAGGCTCTTCAATTTGGGAACCACTGCTGCAGCTGTTTCTTCACTGCCTCACTGGTCTCGAACACATAATTTTTTCCTTCTTTCACCACTCGCAGCCTCGCCGGAAACTGTAGAGTAAATCTAAACTGCTTCTCCACCATCTGACACACTGCTGAAAAACTTTTCCGCATCTGTGCTACTGCTATAGAATAGTCCTGAAAAAGCAGGATCTTAGAGTTCTGATGTCACAGATTTTTGCAGGCGGTATTTCCACATCACTTGTTCTTTTTGCGCAAAGTTCAAAAACCTATCACCACTCTCGGTTGCGCTGCTCCTTCCTGCCAGCGGCCAACTCTGTGTGCACGCTCGATTTGGATAGGCCCCGCATCAGCCTCCGATTCAATAAGTTCCGCAAACCATTTCTCTAGTGCTGATTTCAGACCTCTTTCGTTCGATGCCTCAGGCCACCCCACAAGATGCAGATTGTTTCTCCTCGATCGATTTTCGAGGTTGTCTATTTTTGTGTTGCAGCCCGCCACCTCCTTCTTCAAACTCGCCAATTCCTTCATACCTCGTGAAGGCCATTCTCCGCGGCGCTCACCCGAGTTTCCAACTCCGTCACTCTCCCATTAAAATCCGAGACTGCCTGCGTGAGATTCTGTACACTGGCTTGAATTCCGTCTAATCTCTCACCAAGTGCCGATATCACTGCTGCCGACAGTTTCACATGGTTTCCTCCGACACTGCCAAGGTATCCCCAGCTTCATCCGCCATCTTGTTGTCCACTGCGGTTCCAGCTCGGGATTTTGTATTCTCTCTTTTAGCCCTTTTTGCAGCCATATCCGCTCCCCCTTTCAAGATAAATTTGTCCATAAAGATAGGAGCGCTTAGTCTCTTTTCCAAAAAAGAGGTGATCCCCCGAAAATTGCTCAAAGACGTTAGTGCAAAGAGAGAGGGTCGGGGAGCTCGAGGAACACACAGCCTTTCAGCTCCAACGCATCACGTGACCCCACATTTTTTTTTTAAGTAGGTAGAGGGTGCAATTATGAATATCTGCCCCAGAGTGCAGAAAAAGTTTGTTCCAGCTCTGCTTAGCATTGCATTCTATTAATGAAGCTAAGTCTCTTGACCAGACAGAATTGGTTATTTTGCTTACCAGGCCTTTTCTTGAAAATTTGGTGCCCCACAATTCTCAATGTCTCTGTCCCTATGACAGAATAGGGCCCAGCTTCTCTAGCTGAGTTAACTACTGAGCTGAGTCCAGCAGGCCCGGGAGTCCGGGACCGGGTACTAGGAAACTCAGACTCAGTGCTGGCACAGTGGAGGAGACCCAGCCGGCCGAGCTATGGCACGGGCGGCCAATTTTTCTGTGCGGTCGGCGTATGTGCCTCAGAAGCACATACGCCGAGGGGTGCAAGGCAAGACAGACGCCATGAGACGGGTGAGAGCAGACTCAAGAGCACTGTAGCAGCAGCCATGACTGACGATAAGGTAATTGCCTGTGGAACAGTCGAGATTGAAAAGTAAAGTCGCACTCCCGACTTCCCGACCTGATCCACAGCACTAAAAAAGCTAAGCAAGAAGGAGGAATCAAGCTGCTGTGTTTGCTGTCAGCTGCCTGCATGCAAATGGCTGAGACACGGCTGAACTGAACGGCTGTGCACGGTAGCTTAACTGGTGCCTAGAAGACTGGAAATGATTGGAGAATCAGGACAAACTGGGTGGGACTGAGCCAAGATTGGGTGGGCCTAGGCCAACCTGTAGCTGCGACCCTGATGCCATTTGTATCAAGAACCATTTGAATCGTTTGTGAAAATGGATCAAGTATACTGAGGTCAGACATTCCTGCAGCCCAACCTTGTGAGGTATAACATTATGCAAATAGGTATTCCTTGCTGAACAAGTTTCTCAAAGAATCTATTAAATTTTTTTGAATAATATTTTATTTAAACAAAAATCTGTCCCATTGTGTACTGTAATAAATAATATTGAGCAAATTGATTTAATGCACTCTGGTGCCTAACAGAGAAAGCGGATATCTAACAGGGACTCATTGTAGTCAACAGGATACATATAAACCCACAAACAAACATTCCAGGTTACACCCTTCCTATCGCAGACAGTCTGAAAATCCTCGGAGTAATAATCGACCGGAACCTCTCACTAGAGAACCAAGCGAAATCTACCATAAAGAAAATGTTTCACTCAATGTGGAAACAAACGTGTGAAACCATTCTTCCCAAGGGAAATATTTCACAACTTGATGCAATCAATCGTACTAAGCCATGCACACTACTGCAACGGAATCTATACGGGCTGTAAAGAACAAATTATAAAGAAACTTCAGACCGCTCAAAACACAGCAGCCAGGCTTATATTTGGAAAATCGCGTTTTGAAAGCGCCATACCCCTCCAAGAAAAACTGCACCGCTCCCAATCAAAGAACATATTGCTTTCAAAATCTACTCCGTGGTCCATAAAATTATCTACGGCGAAGCCCCGGGATACAAGAAAGACCTCATAGACCTGCCAACCAGAAACACAACAAGATCAGCTCAAATATACCTAAATCTCCACTACCCAAACAACAAAGGACTCAAACACAAATCAACGCATGCATCTAGTTTCTCCTATTTAAGCGTACAACTATGGAACGCACTGCCAAAAATAGTAAAAAACGTACGACCACCTAAAGTTCTGGAAAAAAACTAAAAACGAACCTGTTCAAAAAGGCCTATCCCACCAATCCAACATAAGAACCAGAGTACCTGCAACACAACACCAAGAATGGAATGGACACACCCCAACTCTAACTCTTCCTCCCTAATGTTCCCCCAATGTATCTACCATACATGAACCCCATTCTACCACAACCACACCTTGTACTTGTACTCACCCTGTATTTGTTCATACTAGAAACAGGCAAACGCCTTAACGGTACTATGTAAGCCACACTGAGCCTGCAAATAGGTGGGAAAACGTGGGATACAAATGTAACAAATAAATAAATAAATCAGAGACACAAGTGGGTGACGTTTAACTCTCTAAGCTTTAAAAAACCATCTGGGTTTTTCTGAGCAGGCATAAGATTTCCTGTACAACACATTACAAGTCCAGTGTCTATTGAAAAGCTTGGTAATCAGCCATAGGGAAGGAGGATAGGTTGTGTCTGATTTAACCTATCTACCCAGAATCCCATTATAGTCCATTATAGTAAACATTTCCACTTTTTCCATCATTAAACAGGATGAATCAACCACAAAGTGAGAAATCCTACAGCTGAGAGTGGCCCAATCTTATCTGATTGCTTCTATAGGGCAACCCAGGCAAGACCATAGCTGGCTAAGTTAATTATTATTTAAAACATTTGTGTTAAATGAGATGTAAAGGTGTGACTGGAAGACAAAGCTTCTGCATTATATATATATATATATATATATATATATATATATATATATTCAAGAAGTCTTTATTTAGGTATCGAAGCAACAGCACATGATACATTCAAACATAAAAAAAAAAAAACATGAAACCGACTTAAGTACATAAGTAATGCCACACTGGGAAAAGACCAAAGGTCCATCGAGCCCAGCATCCTGTCCACGACAGCGGCCAATCCAGGCCAAGGGCACCTGGCGAGCTTCCCAAACGTGCATTCTATACATGTTATTCCTGGAATTGTGGATTTTTCCCAAGTCCATTTAGTAGTGGTTTATGGACTTGTTCTTTAGGAAACCGTCTAGCCCCTTTTAAAACTCTGCTAAGCTAACCGCCTTCACCACGTTGTCCGACAACGAATTCCAGAGTTTAATTATGCGTTGGGTGAAGAAACATTTTCTCCGATTTGTTTTAAATTTACTACACTGTAGTTTCATCGCATACCCCCTAGTCCTAGTATTTTTGGAAATTGTGAACAGGCGCTTCACATCCACCTGTTCCACTCCACTCAATATTTTATTTACCTCTATCATGTCTCCCCTCAGCCGCCTCTTCTCCAAGCTGAAAAGCCCTAGCCTCCTTAGTTTTTCTTCATAGGGAAGTCGTCCCATCCCCGCTATCATTTTAGTCGCCCTTCGCTGCACCTTTTCCAATTCTACTATATCTTTCTTGAGATGCGGCGACCAGAATTGAACACAGTACTCAAGGTGCGGTCGCACCATGGAGCGATACAACGGCATTATAACATCACATCTGTTTTCCATACCTTTTCTAATTATACCCAACATTCTATTCGCTTTCCTAGCCTTAGCAGCACACTGAGCAGAAGGTTTCAGTGTATTATCGACGAAGACACCCAGACCCCTTTCTTGGTCCGTAACTCCTAACGTGGAACCTTGCATGACGTAGCTATAATTCGGGTTCTTTTTTCGCACATGCATCACCTTGCAATAGCTCACATTAAACGTCGTCTGCCATTTAGCCGCCCAGTCTCGTAAGGTCCTTCTGTAATTTTTCACAATCCTGTCGCGAGTTAACGACTTTGAATAACTTTGTGTCATCAGCAAATTTAATTACCTCGCTAGTTACTCCCATCTCTAAATCATTTATAAATATGTTAAAAAGCAGCCGTCCTAGCACAGACCCCTGAGGAACCCCACTAACTACCCTTCTCCATTGTGAATACTGCCCATTTAACCCCACTCTCTGTTTCCTATCCTTCAACCAGTTTTTAATCCACAATAGGACATTTCCTCCTATCCCATGACCCTCCAATTTCCTCTGTAGCCTTTCATGAGGTACCTTGTCAAACGCCTTTTGAAAATCCAGATACACAATATCAACCGGCTCCCCGTTGTCCACATGCTTGTTTACTCCTTCAAAGAATTGAAGTAAATTGGTCAGGCAAGATTTCCCCACACAAACGCCGTGCTGACTTGGTCTCAGTAATCCATGTCCTCGGATGTGCTCTGTAATTTTGTTTTTGATAATAGTCTCTACCATTTTCCCCGGCACCGATGTCACACTCACCGGTCTATAATTTCCTGGATCTCCCCTGGAACTTTTTTTAAAAAGTAGTGTTACATTAGCCACCCTCCCATCTTCCGGTACCACGCTTGATTTTAAGGATAAATTACATATCACTAACAGTATAAGAAAAGAAATTACCCATGCAAACTAAGTGCCAAGGTCACCAACTGTATAAGAAGACAAAAGGGTTTAGCAACAATACTGCCATACAAACATAAAAGTAACTACAACTTCCATTTTAAGGTTTAAACAATTTGGAAAAATACAATGCATTTGGGTATACGCATCCATATCTCTTATCATCAATGATTTTATCACTTCCCCCCCCCCCCCCCCCCCCCCTTACAACCAGATCCCCATAGCCAGCACTGTTTTGCCACATGAATATCCACTATAACATTGATATCTCCCGAATACGCTGCTCATACATTTTGTGCTTGCCTTATCATAATCCCCGCTCTCCCCCCCTCCCCCAATAACTACTGCGAATGCAAAGAAACTTTCATGAACTCTACACCTCATTAAGCATAAGCAATACATACCACTAGACAGAAATAAACCAGTGTTCTGAGACCTATACATTTGAGGAGACTTTCCCCCTCTCCTTTCTGTAGATCATTGTCATCAAAACCTGGACTTTGGCCACCTCCGAGAAGTAGACAATACCCTATTGCATGAATTGCTGTGAACTGCACAGAATCAGTATCTTTATAATGCGAACATTCCACTTAACTGTCCCATCAAAACATGCCCACCCCACACAAAATTAAACAGCCCCTACTGCCCTCTACCACACCCTACCTGAACATACCAGACTTCTCTCCCTCCCCCCTACTCCCTTACCGATCCCACCTTCCGCCCCCCCCCCCCCAAGAGAAAAAAAACCAAAAAACACTACCTGCTCTTCTCCTTCTTTCCTTCCTTACATACCATTTAATACTAAACTTCGTGCCCTAGCCGACAATGATTGTATATACCCCCGCCAGATTCTCAAAAATCTCTCTCTTGCCTTTGGGGAGGGTCCCATCGCCCGACGCTCATGCAGCAAAAGATCATGGAGTTGATTTCTCCAATACCAAAAATCTGGAGGATCAACGCTAAGCCACCTATTCAAGATCAACTTTTTACCTAGGATACAGGCTTTACGTATAAAAAGCCGGGCACCCCTTCGTTGATAGCCAAATAATTCAAATTTGTCTAATAATATCCCTGAAGGGGACATGGGAATCCTAGCTTGCAATAGTCCCTCCAGATACTTAAAGATCTGCCTCCAATAGTTCTGCACTAGGGGACAGTCCCAGAGGTAATGAAAGAATGTCCCCTCTGTCTGTTGGCACCCCCCCCCCATCTTGAATTCTTGGGCCTTGGACATATATGCTCTATACAAAATTCTATAATGGCATTCTCTGAGAGCTGCATTGATCGATATGGCCGGGACACGAGCCACCAACTTTTTATAGTCTAGGCGGAATTGGGGTCTCTGCAAATCGTGTGCCCAGCGTGCCTCAATTGCACTCACGTCCTTTACTAATCCTTTCTCCCACAAAATCCAGTATATTCCCGAAATTGAAAGCCTGTCCCCCGGGACTGCGTTGAAGAACTCTCTGAGCTTTCTCCCATGCCCACTATTCAGCTGTTCAATGTTGAGGGTCCGCACATAATGCTCCAATTGCTGATACGCAAATTCATGTCTGATATCGATCCCTACCCCCAATGCACCCAAACTCAGTAACCCTCCTCTTGTACCCAGAACATGTTCCAATCGTGTAATGCCCAATGAGGCCCAACTACGAAATACTGGGTTTTCTGAGCCGGGAGAAAATAATGGGTTACCCTGCAGTGGCATGAGGTCCGTATTCACCGCTGATAATCCCCAAGTTCTAGTTAGATCCTTCCAGGCCCCCCTCAGGGGTCCCAACAACAGACTATTCTTAAATGTCCCTGGTAACGCTTGCCTCGGACCCTGTAATAAAAAATATAAATGATATGGATGAAAAAATTCCCTTTCTAACTGCCTGGGCGTATAGTCTTGCCTGTCCAACAACCAGTCCCCTAAGTGCTGCATAATACATGCTTGGTTATAGCGCTTAATATCCGGTACCCCTATACCCCCCTCCCTCCAAGATCCTAACATTAAGTCCATGGGGAGCTTAGGCTTCCTCCCCCCCAGAGGAAAACTCGCAGGTGTTTATAGAATCGCCTCACGTCCCCCCCCTGGAGTCGCAGTGGCAACACCTGAAACGTGTAAAGCCATCTGGGGAATTCCACCATACGAAACAGTTGTATCCGCCCATTTTCGCGTGAGCGGCAGCTCCGCCCATTTTCGCAACCTAACTCTCATGTTATCCAGCAAGCGAGTGAGATTTAGATGATAAAAATCTGAAGTCTGCATAGCTATCTGTACCCCCAAATACGTGATATGTTTTTGAGCCCATCTCAGCGGAAAATACTCCCCCCATTCACGTCTTACTTCATCTGAAGCCGTTAGAGCTAGGGATTTGGTTACATTGATTTTAAAGCCTGCGTAATCCCCGTACTCATGAAATAATTCTAACAGCGTCACCAGGGACTTCTTAGGATGCGTTAGATGAACTAGAATATCGTCTGCAAATGCAGAAACTTTGAACGTAGACTTGCCCCAGCTCACTCCCATCACCTCAGGGTGGGACTCTATTGCTCGTATCAAGGGATCCAATTGTATAATTATAGTACAGCAAGAGGCCCTCACTGGATGCCCACCGGAAGGGTGGAAGGCCAGATTTTAGGACTCAGGCTGTAAAAATACCAGCTAGGTTTAAAAATCTATGACTGGCTGAGCAAGGACTTGCTTTTCCTGCAAGTTAATATGCGTTCTAGTTTAAGATCTATCCACTGGGATAGTGGTGGGCCAAGCTACATAGCTTTGTACAGTTGAAAAGCACTGACTAGGCCTGATAACCTACTAATGGCCTTATAGATGAGTCTTAACAAAATCAGGTACAAATTGAATGTAGCACTTATTAAAATGGAGTTTGTCTTTCTATAAGATGAAACTTAGATCATAAGATGATAAAAAAAAAGAGGAAGTGAAACTGATATGCTAAAAATAAGATGTTCTGGCAGAAGAGAAAAACATGTTGACAAAAGAGGAAATTGCGAAATAACTTGCAATAGCTAGAACGGAAGGAGTTGGGTACAGATGTACATCTGGCCGGATGCGAAAGTATGATCTCAGAAATTGAGAAATATTAGAAAAAAAATGTTCCTCACAATTGACTTCTATTGAGAGCTGTGGGTATAAAAGAAGGGAAATTTTGGCTTAGTTTCGGAGTCCTTCCCCAACACTTCTCGGACGGCAGAGCTCTGTGCAACTGAACCCAGAATCTGTTTGATGTCTGTACTGATTTGAAAACTTGGTAAGAATAAAGCCTTCTATCTGATATCTATCTCTGTCTTTATTTTCAAGTATTCCTTACCTGTCAATTTATACTACAAACTAAGCCACATACAAATAATACACACTCTTTGCACTAATTTAAGGACTCATAATATATGTGGGAACACAAATGGCCAAGGATTCATTTAAATCCAGATAGACAGAAAGCTGTGGTCATGGGAATTAGATTGGAACTGAGCCTTCTGATGCCTCCACAACGCCGCAAACAGATTGTGGAGCCACAAACCCTCTGTACACCTCCGTGGGAAAGGGTCTCCCCGGGGCGTAAAGAGGGGTTCAATTTAAGCATTTTGAGCCCATCTCAGCGGAAAATACTCCCCCCATTCACGTCTTACTTCATCTGAAGCCGTTAGAGCTAGGGATTTGGTTACATTGATTTTAAAGCCTGCGTAATCCCCGTACTCATGAAATAATTCTAACAGCGTCACCAGGGACTTCTTAGGATGCGTTAGATAAACTAGAATATCGTCTGCAAATGCAGAAACTTTGAACGTAGACTTGCCCCAGCTCACTCCCATCACCTCAGGGTGGGACTCTATTGCTCGTATCAAGGGATCCAATGTAAGAATGAACAGTAGCGGGGATAAAGGGCACCCCTGTCTTGTGCCCCGCCTTATCGAGAATACCTCAGATCTCTCTCCATTAACCCAGATGTAAGCCTGCGGGTTCAAATAAAGGGCTTCCACTGCATCCCTGAAAAATCCCTCAATTCCCACCTTCTGTAAGACCGCAAACATGAAGCGCCATGCAACTCTGTCAAATGCCTTCTCTGCGTCAAAACTGATCAGCAGAGAAGGCACTTTCCGCTCCCCCACTTTCTCCAAGGAGGCTATAATCGCCCTCAAATTACTGACCACTGCCCGTCCTCTCACAAAACCTACTTGTGGTGATGCTATCAAGTCTGGAAGCACCCTCGCCAGCCTATTAGCCAAAATTTTTGCATATAATTTAATGTCACTATTTAGCAAGGAGATTGGCCGATAGGCCCCCATCTCCTCTGGGTTTTTCCCTGGTTTCAGTAACACTATCACTTTAGCTATATTGAAGGTGTCCAATGCGGGCTCTGAATTGGCCAGGGAGTTAAACAATTTCAAAAGGGGGGGGAGTCACCAGCTCCTGTAACATTTTATAAAAAGCCACACCATATCCATCTGGGCCCGGTGCTTTGTGTATATCACTCTGCTGTAACGCCAGCATCAACTCACCCTCCACTATAGGTGCGTTGAGGAGTTTTGCCTGGGCCGAGGAAATCAACGGGGTCTCTACATTCTCTAAAAACATCATGCTATCCGTTATCAGGTCCCTCTGTTCCCCATACAACTCCTTGTAATACCTCTGAAACCCTGCCACTATATCCTGTGGAGATTTAAACATGTTACCTGCCTGGTCCTTTACCTGTAAAATTCTGCTTGGCCCTTTCTTCCCTCTAGCTAAGCGCCCTAGCAAGCTCCCTGCCTTGTTTCCGTACATGTACAACTGATGCTTATAATATTGTTGCGATTTTTGAACTCGTTCATGCAGCAGTTCATTTAATTCTCTCTGAGATGCCAAGTACGCTAACTTCTGCTCTTCCGTCGGATTTACCCCGAACTTTATACGCTGATTCCTCACCTCTCGTTCCAAACTTAAAATCTCTTGATCTCGTCTTTTCTTAATCCACGCCCTATAAGCAATGATCTCACCTCTGAGGACAGCCTTTGCTGTCTCCCAGTACAAACTGGCCTGTTCCACATGCATCCTGTTGTGGACCGCAAATTCTCTCCATTTCTCTCTCAGAAATGCCTGAAACTTCGTATCCCTGTAAAGCTCCAGCGGAAATTTCCATCCTCCTCCCTTACTCTCTCCCCCTGTTTGTTCCAAGATCACCCAAAGTAGAGAATGATCTGAAATCTCACATGGGCCTATCTCCGCCTCAACCACCTTTGAAAATAAAGGATCTGAGAGAAAAATATAATCAATACGGGACATGGTTGAGTGCGCTCCTGATAGATGAGTATAATCTCTGCATGTTGGGTGTAAAATTCTCCACACATCTACCAAGTTTAGTGTAGAGCACAAGAAAGGCAGGCCTCTTTCATAATAAGCCTGACTTTGTCCTCTCCCGCTACTTTTGTCTACCAATGGGTTGTAAACTATGTTAAAATCCCCACCTAAAATTATATTACCCCCTTGGTATGGAGCCAACAATGCCAAAATCTCCCTATAAAATTTTTTGTCAAAAGTATTCGGTGCATAGACATTGCGGAGTACATATGTAAAACCCCCCAATTCCACCTCCACTAATACATATCTGCCTTCTGCAGTCCTTTTTACCCCTTTGATGGAAAGATGCAGCCCCTTACGGAAAAGTATTAATACCCCTGCCTTTTTATTGCAAGCCGGGGAGCCTATCGCTCCTCCCACCCATCCTTGTTGGAATTTGGCATGCTCTGCGGCTGACAGATGCGTCTCCTGCAAAAATACTATATCTGCTGCATGGCGGTTCAAAGCTTGTAAAAGTTTTTTCCGCTTTATGGGCGACGAAACTCCCCCCACATTCCAGGAAACAAACTTAAAATGACCTAGTCCCCTCTCTTATCTTATTGTATAGCCAGCCTCTACTTTTACAGCCTTGGGAACACACCCCCCAGCCCTTGGGTGCCCTCCCCCATCTCCACCACTGCTGCTGGACAACGATCCCTAAGGAAAGAGAGAAGAGCAGAAACCAATAAAAACCACAACAACAAACAAAACCCCTCTTCCTCCCCCCCTTGTCATCTCCCTCCCCTTTCCTCCCCTTGCCCAAACCCTCCCCTCTTACCCCCCCCAAGAAACAGATCTGCGTCCTGTCTAGAGAACTTGTCACGTTTCCACCCCGCCCCCTCCTTTACAGCACAACTATAATCTTGAAACATTAGCAAACCCCATCCCCCAAGTACCACAGTTAACCATGCTTTTAAAACGACCATTCCTATACTTCTATAATTTTATCTTCACACGTTTGCACTTATATTCCTAACAGTAACAAAACAAGTCCCCCCCCCTCACAATCAATCAGTAACCCCCATATCTCTCACTTTAAAACAGGGAGAAAGACATATGCACTCTCTTTTAGTGTCCGTAGAATGATTCCTTGCAGACTCTGAGCTTCCCTCTCAGTTCCTTCTAGGTAGCTTTCTTTCTGCTGGCTCTCACCACGATCAGCGCTCCTGTTCTTTCGCTGCGACTTCCACGCCGCCATCTAACTGTTTGGCAAATTTTAGGGCTTCGGTCGGTGAGCTGAAAAATCGAAGCTTGCCATCCTGCTGCACTCGCAGCCGCGCTGGATACAGTAAGGCAAATCTAACTTTCTTCTTAAACAGCTCTGAGCACGCTTCTCCATATTGCTTCCGTTGTAATGCCACAGCCGCAGAGAAATCTTGAAAGCATAAAATGATGTGCTGTTCATATGCAACTTTCCCCGTCTGCCTCCAGGCTCTCAGAATCTCTTGTTTATGGAAGTAATTAAGGATTTTACATATTACTACCCTGGGACGTCCTGCTGCTTGCCTTAGCTGGCCCAAACGATGTGCTCTCTCTATTTTTAAGGTCTTTTCCAGAGCCTGCAAATTCAGTGCTTTGGGCAGCCAGGATTCCAGGAACTCCCTTAAATCAACCTCTCGTAGGGACTCAGGAAATCCAACCAACCGGAGGTTATTCCTTCTCGCCCGGTTCTCAAGATCTTCTAGCTTCTGCTCTACTTGCTCAAACTTTTTCCGCCATTCCTCATGCTGGCTGGCCTGCTGCGTGCAACGGTCTTCTATATCAGACAGTCTTTGCTGATATCCTGCCATATCTGTGCGCAGCCCCTCTATTTTACCATCTACTGCATCCAACTTTTCAGCAATCTTTTGCAGTTTTAAGTCCACAGAGGTCTCCAGCAGCTGCGAGACCTCAGCTGCAATTTCAGCCGCCCAAACGGAGCTTACAGTTTCTCCCGAGGGGCCAGGGTCCACCATCTTACTGTCCACAGCTCGCCCTCGTGCTCCGTCTTTTCTCTGTGTTTTGGAGGTCATCACAGGTGCACCAAATTAGTTCCTTTAGGACTTTTCAACGTGCCCAACTTATTTGTTCTGTTCGTGGGTTTCCAAATCGCCTCTCGTGCTGTCCAAGGGTAGATTTTATCTTAGGGGCCTCGGAGCTCTGCCCTGCGGCGTCCTACCCTCTGCCTAGCATCACGTGACTTCAACTACAACTTCTATTATTTAAAGTATTTTTGGAGTTACAAACCACCTCCTTCTTCCCATATTCCCCCAACCCCAATAGAGACCCCTAAACATCTCCCCCTAATTCCCACCCACTATATTTCACTGATAACCAAAAGCGAATGCTACATACCTGTAGAAGGTATTCTCCGAGGACAGCAGGCTGATTGTTCTCACTGATGGGTGACGTCCACGGCAGCCCCTCCAATCGGAAAACTTTACTAGCAAAGGCCTTTGCTAGTCCTCGCGCACCGCGCATGCGCGGCCGTCTTCCCGCCCGAACCGGCTCGTGTTCGTCAGTCCCATATGTAGCAAGACAAAACAACGGAAGACACAACTCCAAAGGGGAGGCGGGCGGGTTTGTGAGAACAATCAGCCTGCTGTCCTCGGAGAATACCTTCTACAGGTATGTAGCATTCGCTTTCTCAGAGGACAAGCAGGCTGCTTGTTCTCACTGATGGGGTATCCCTAGCCCCCAGGCTCACTCAAAACAACAAACATGGTCAATTGGGCCTTGCAACGGCGAGGACATAACTGAGATTGACCTAACAACTTATCCAACTAACAGAGAGTGTAGCCTGGAACAGAATAAAACATGGGCCTAGGGGGGTGGAGTTGGATTCTAAACCCCGAACAGATTCTGAAGCACTGACTGCCCGAACCGACTGTCGCGTCGGGTATCCTGCTGCAGGCAGTAATGAGATGTGAATGTGTGGACAGATGACCACGTCGCACCTTTGCAGATCTCTTCAATAGTGGCTGACTTCAAGTGGGCCACTACCGCAGCCATGGCTCTGACATTGTGAGCCGTGACATGACCTTCAAGAGCCAGCCCAGCCTGGGCATAAGTGAAGGAAATGCAATCTGCTAGCCAATTGGATATAGTGCGTTTCCCCACAGCCACTCCCCTCCTGTTGGGATCAAAAGAAACAAACAATTGGGCGGACTGTCTGTTGGGCTGTGTCCGCTCCAGATAGAAGGCCAATGCTCTTTTGCAGTCCAATGTGTGCAGCTGACGTTCAGCAGGGCAGGAATGAGGACGGGGAAAGAATGTTGGCAAGACAATTGACTGGTTCAGATGGAACTCCGACACCACCTTTGGCAAGAACTTAGGGTGAGTGCGGAGGACTACTCTGTTGTGATGAAATTTGGTGTAAGGGGCCTGGGCTACCAGGGCCTGAAGCTGACTCTACGAGCTGAAGTAACTGCCACCAAGAAAATGACCTTCCAAGTCAAGTACTTCAGATGGCAGGAGTTCAGTGGCTCAAAAGGAGGTTTCATCAGCTGGGTGAGAACGACATTGAGATCCCATGACACTGTAGGAGGTTTGACGGGGGGCTTTGACAAAAGCAAACCTCTCATGAAGCGAACAACTAAAGGCTGTCCTGAGATCGGCTTACCTTCCACACGGTAATGGTATGCATTGATTGCACTAAGGTGAACCCTTACAGAGTTGGTCTTGAGACCAGACTCAGACAAGTGCAGAAGGTATTCAAGCAGGGTCTGTGTAGGACAAGAGTGAGGATCTAGGGCCTTGCTGTCACACCAGATGGCAAACCTCCTCCATAGAAAGAAGTAACTCCTCTTAGTGGAATCTTTCCTGGAAGCAAGCAAGATACGGGAGACACCCTCTGACAGACCCAAAGAGGCAAAGTCTACGCTCTCAACATCCAGGCCGTGAGAGCCAGAGACTGGAGGTTGGGATGCAGAAGTGCCCCTTCGTCCTGAGTGATGAAGGTCGGAAAACACTCCAATCTCCACCGTTCTTCGGAGGACAACTCCAGAAGAAGAGGGAACCAGATCTGACGCGGCCAAAAGGGAGCAATCAGAATCATGGTGCCTCGGTCTTGCTTGAGTTTCAACAAAGTCTTCCCCACCAGAGGTATGGGAGGATAAGCATACAGTAGACCTTCCCCCCAGTCCAGGAGGAAGGCATCCGATGCCAGTCTGCCGTTGGCCTGAAGCCTGGAACAGAACTGAGGGACTTTGTGGTTGGCTCGAGATGCAAAGAGATCTACCAAGGGGGTGCCCCACACGTGGAAGATCTGGCGCACTACTCTGGAGTTGAGCGACCACTCGTGAGGTTGCATAATCCTGCTCAACCTGTCGGCCAGACTGTTGTTTACGCCTGCCAGATATGTGGCTTGGAGCACCATGCCGTGACGGCGAGCCCACAGCCACATGCTGACAGCTTCCTGACACAGGGGGCGAGATCTGGTGTCCCCCTGCTTGTTGATGTAATACATGGCAACCTGGTTGTCTGTCTGAATTTGGATAATTTGGTGGGACAGCCGATCTCTGAAAGCCTTCAGAGCGTTCCAGACCACTCGTAACTCCAGGAGATTGATCTGCAGATCGCGTTCCTGGAAGGGCCAGCTTCCTTGGGTGTGAAGCCCATCGACATGAGCTCCCCACCCCAGGAGAGACGCATCCGTAGTCAGCACTTTTTGTGGCTGAGGAATTTGGAAAGGACGTCCCAGAGTCAAATTGGACCAAATCTTCCACCAATACAGGGATTTGAGAAAACTCGTGGACAGGTGGATCACGTCTTCTAGATCCCCAGCAGCCTGAAACCACTGTGAAGCTAGGGTCCATTGAGCAGATCGCATGTAAAGGCGGGCCATGGGAGTCACATGAACTGTGGAGGCCATGTGGCCCAACAATCTCAACATCTGCCGAGCTGTGATCTGCTGGGACGCTCGCACCCGAGAGACGAGGGACAACAAGTTGTTGGCTCTCGTCTCTGGGAGATAGGCACGAGCCGTCCGAGAATCCAGTAGAGCTCCTATGAATTCGAGTCTCTGTACTGGGAGAAGATGGGACTTTGGATAATTTATCACAAACCCCAGTAGCTCCAGGAGGCGAATAGTCATCTGCATGGACTGTAGAGCTCCTGCCTCGGATGTGTTCTTCACCAGCCAATCGTCGAGATAGGGGAACATGTGCACTCCCAGCCTGCGAAGCGCCGCTGCTACTACAGCCAAGCACTTCGTGAACACTCTAGGTGCAGAGGCGAGCCCAAAGGGTAGCACACAGTACTGGAAGTGACGTGTGCCCAGCTGAAATCGCAGATACTGTCTGTGAGCTGGCAGTATCGGGATGTGCGTGTAGGCGACCTTCAAGTCCAGAGAGCATAGCCAATCGTTTTCCTGAATCATGGGGAGAAGGGTGCCCAGGGAAAGCATCCTGAACTTTTCCTTGACCAGATATTTGTTCAGGGCCCTTAGGTCTAGGATGGGACGCATCCCCCCTGTTTTCTTTTCCACAAGGAAGTACCTGGAATAGAATCCCAGCCCTTCTTGCCTGGATGGCACGGGCTCGACCGCATTGGTGCTGAGAAGGGCGGAGAGTTCCTCTGCAAGTACCTGCTTGTGCTGGAAGCTGTAAGATTGAGCTCCTGGTGGGCAATTTGGAGGTTTGGAAACCAAATTGAGGGTGTATCCTTGCCGGACTATTTGGAGAACCCACTGGTCGGAGGTTGTGAGAGGCCACCTTTGGTGAAAAACTTTCAACCTCCCCTCGACCGGCAGATCGCCTGGCACTGACACAGTGATGTCGGCTATGCTCTGCTGGAGTCAGTCAAAAGCTCGTCCCTTGCTTTTGCTGGGGAGCCATGGGGCCTTGCTGAGGCGCACGCTGCTGACGAGAGCGAGCACGCTGGGGCTTAGCCTGGGCCGCAGGCTGTCGCGAAGGAGGATTGTACCTATGCTTACCAGAAGAGTAGGGAACAGTCTTCCTTCCCCCATAAAAACGTCTACCTGTGGAGGTAGAAGCTGAAGGCTGCCGGCGGGAGAACTTGTCGAAAGCGGTATCCCGCTGGTGGAGCTGCTCTACCACCTGTTCGACCTTCTCTCCAAAAATATTGTCCGCACGGCAAGGCGAGACCGCAATCCGCTGCTGGAGCCTATTCTCCATGTCGGAGGCACGCAGCCATGAGAGTCTGCGCATCACCACACTATTGAGCAGCGGCCCTGGACGCAACATCAAAGGTGTCATACACCCTTCTGGCCAGGAATTTTCTGCACGCCTTCAGCTGCCTGACCACCTCCTGAAATGGCTTGGCTTGCTCAGGAGGGAGCTTGTCCACCAAGCCCGCCAACTGCCGCACATTATTCCGCATGTGTATGCTCGTGTAGAGCTGGTAAGACTGGATTTTGGCCACGAGCATAGAAGAATGGTAGGCCTTCCTCCCAAAGGAGTCTAAGGTTCTAGAGTCCTTGCCCGGGGGCGCCGAAGCATGCTCCCTAGAACTCTTAGCCTTCTTTAGGGCCAAATCCACAACTCCAGAGTCGTGAGGCAACTGAGTGCGCATCAGCTCTGGGTCCCCATGGATCCGGTACTGGGACTCGATCTTCTTGGGAATGTGGGGATTACTTAAAGGCTTGGTCCAGTTCGCCAGCAATGTCTTTTTTAGGACATGATGCATGGGTACTGTGGACGCTTCCTTAGGTGGAGAAGGATAGTCCAGGAGCTCAAACATTTCAGCCCTGGGCTCGTCCTCCACAACCACCGGGAACGGGATGGCTGTAGACATCTCCCGGACAAAGGCCGCAAAAGACAGACTCTCGGGAGGAGAAAGCTGCCTTTCAGGGGAGGGAGTGGGATCAGAAGGAAGGCCATCAGACTCCTCGTCAAAGAAATACCTGATGTCCTCCTCCTCCTCCCACGAGGCCTCACCATCGGTATCAGACACAAGTTCATGAACCTGTGTCTGAAGCCGTGCCCGGCTCGACTCCGTGGAACCACGGCCACGGTGTGAGCGTCGAGAAGTAGACTCCCTCGACCGCACCGGCGAAGCTCCCTCCGCCGACGTCGTCGGGGAGTCTTCCTGGGAGGCGACTGCAGTCGGTACCGCAAGCGGCACCGATGTCGGAGACCTCACCCCGGGCAAGGGGCCAGCTGGCGCCTCACTCGACGGTACCGGTGGCGCAAGCACTCCCGGTATCGGAGGGGAAGGGCGCAACAGCTCTCCCAGGATCTCTGGGAGAATGGCCCGGAGACTCTCGTGCAGGGCGGCTGTGGAGAAAGACATGGAAGCTGATGCAGGTGTCGAAGTCAGAGTCTGTTCCAGGCGTGGAGGCTGTTCCGGGCTGTCCAAGGTGGAGCGCATCGACACCTCCTGAACAGAGGGTGAGCGGTCCTCCCGGTGCCGATGCCTACTGGGTGCCGACTCCCTCTGCGACCCAGAGCTCTCAGTACCGACGCAGGAAGGAGACCGGTGTCGATGCTTCTTTGACTTTTTCAAACGAAGCATGTTACCGGAGCTTCCTGGTACTGACGAGGACGTAGAATCCATCCGTCGCTTCCTCGGGGCCGAGGCCAAAGAAGGTCGGTCTCGGGGGGCTGTACCGCAGGAGCCCTCAGGGTAGGGGGAGACTCACTCGAAGGCTCACCACCACCAGCAGGGGAATGGACAGCCCTCACCTGCACTCCAGTCGAAGCACCACCGTCCGACGACATCAGCACTAGTGGAGGTCCCGGTACCACCGACGCCGCCTTCCGATGTCTCGGCCCTGACGATGCAGAGGGTCGATGCCTCGATGCAACCGATACAGTAGCAGCCGAGGGCGGAGGTCTTGACGCTGTCGACATCGACGCACTCGATACTCCTGGTGCCGATGCCGACGAAGAGCCCGAGAACAAAACGTTCCACTGGGCCAATCTCGCTACCTGAGTCCTTTTCTGTAAAAGGGCGCAAAGACTACAGGCCTGCGGGCGATGCCCAGCCCCCAGACACTGAAGACACGACGCGTGCCTATCAGTGAGCGAGATTACCCGGGCGCACTGGGTGCACTTCTTGAAGCCACTGGGAGACTTCGATGACATGGGTGGAAAAATCACGCCGGCGAAATCAAAACTCGTAACTGCGGTAAGGCACCAAAAAGAGGGGGAGAAAAAACTTGACCCGAGGCCTCAAAAGGGCCTACCCCGAAAACGAAAGAAAACTTAACGGGGCCAAAAACTGGAAATATGGGAAGGGGAAAAAGACCGAAAGGCCCTTCTCCAAAATCCCCCTTTTTTTTTTAAAAAGCGAAAAGTCAAAAGACGCGCGAGGGTCAATTTAAGGGGCGCGAACGGCGCAAACACGACCGTACCGAGCGCGGACAAAAGAAGACTGACGAACACGAGCCGGTTCGGGCGGGAAGACGGCCGCGCATGCGCGGTGCGCATGGGCGCGCGAGGACTAGTAAAGGCCTTTGCTAGTGAAGTTTCCGATTGGAGGGGCTGCCATGGACGTCACCCATCAGTGAGAACAAGCAGCCTGCTTGTCCTCGGAGAAAAATACATTAGCTAATAAGGATCCTCAAACTCTGTCAGCTGAAGACTTTCTCTGAAGGTGGCCAGAACTCCCTTTTACCAAACTTGACAGGCAGTAGCAACATCCGTAAGCCACTGATGCCAGCACCCTATGCATGCTTAGCTGTCGGTGACTCAAGCATGTTGTCACTGACTGCAGAGCTTGGTAGAAGGAAGTTATGGCCGTCTTTGGAGGAAGACCTCAGCTGGGGAGGCTTGGGATCCCTACCAGCTATACAGCAAGGGTCAGAACTGGTGTTAGACATGCTAGGGCCCCCTCCTCCCTGCCTTCCCTCCAATTTCCCAACCTGCCATTACTGTCACACCAACAGACCCTCACCAAATACAGAACATGGGATCGCGTATCAGAAATAAGAATATTTAGACAAAAATTGAACTTGGAACCCCCTAAAAAGTTAAACTTAGCATGTACTTCAACAGTGGAGAAATAAAAACAGAAATGCATTTCCTTTCTCCTGAACACAATACAAACACATTTGCTATGTAGATTACCCAAAGCCAACATATTCCATTTAAAACATTCAAAATACATTGTTTTCTACCTTTGTGGTCTGGACATTGTATTTTTCCATCATGTTGGTTGCAGCTTCTTTTCTGCTTTCCTGTCTGTCTTCTAATTCTCTTTCAAGCGGCTGCTGTCCATTTGTCTTCTTTTACCTTCACTACACATGCTTCTGACATATTGACTTCTTATTTTTAGCTCTTTCCTCTCCTTTTTCTTCTTTCTGCCTTGCTGTCAACTCAGATTTCACCCTCTCACTGTTCTCCTCCTTTTTAGTTTACAGCTACCTATCAGATTTTCATCTTTTTCTCTCACCTATTAGCTTTTCCATTTCCCCATCTCACTCCTTCCTCAGCCCTCCATTCCCTTTCATTACCATATTTCTATCCTCTGTAATCACTATCTTTTTATTTCCTTGCCACCCTCTTCCTCTCCTTCCTGGCCTCGCCCACATGGTTCCACCATCTTCCTTCCCTCCACCCTTGTAGCCCAGCATCTGCTCCCTCTTTCTCCCCACCCCACTCTTGTAGCCTTACATCTCTCTTCCCTCCTGCCCTCTCCCCCATGTTCCAACATTTCTCCCTCTCTCTTTCCTCACTCCCACTGTCCGGCATCTCTCCATCACCCTTCTGCTCCTGAATCCAACATCTCCTCCTTTCTTCCCTCTCCACCTCCTGTGTTTTTCTCTCCCTCTCATTCACCCCAGGTCCAATATATCTCCCTCTCTCCCACGTTCTACCATTTCTCCCTCTCTTGTGCCATGGGTCCAACACTTCTCTTCCCCCCTCCCAGCATTTTCTCTCTTCCTCCCTTCCACTGCCGTGCCATGTCCAACATTTCTGCCTCTCCCCCTCCCTTGTGCCCCATCCAACATCTCTCGCTTCCCCCTACAATATCTCTTCCTGCCCTCCACCATCATGTCCAATTTTTCACCATCTATCTTCTCCTCCTCACCACCCCCTGTCCAACATTTACCATCTCTCCCTCCCCACTTATCCCCCTATGTCCAACATTTCTCCCTCTCTTGTCCCTCTCCCCTCCCCATGCAAGATTTTTAACTTTCTTACCCCTCTCTACCCTATGTCCCACAATTCTCTCTCTTGCCTCTCTCCACCTCATGCCCCCCCCATGCAGCTATCTTAAGGAGACCTCCCCCCAACTCTCCCTCTCTTCAATGGGGCACCACCCTTAAAAGGCTGAGCTCCGATCTTGCATCTGCCTCCCTCTGTCCCACTGCAGCGCTTCCCAGATGCTGCCTACCTACCACCACCACGATCCTGTATGTACCTCCCGTTTCAGCAGCAGCGGTAGCAATTCATGCTGCCTCCTGGTTCGTTCTAACCCGGAAGCGTCTCCTCTGCCAAGCGCCCGCATCCTGCCCCAGCAGAAACAGGAAGTTGTAATAATGGGGGCGGGACGCTGCAGAGGAGACGCGTCCGGGTTAGAACGAAGCAGCAGCAGCATGAATCGCTACCGCTGGTCTGCGCTGCTGCTGAAACGGGAGGATCGTGGCGGCGGTAGGTAGGTAGCATCTGGGAAGTGCTGCAGTGGGACAGAAGGAGGCAGATGCAGGATCGGGGGAGCTCAGCCTGCTCCCTCTGCTGCCGTTCAAACGAAGGTGCTTTGCTGGGTGGGCCTGAATCCAAACTGTGTGGGCCTAGGCCCACCCAGGTCCACCCGTGGCTACGCCCCTGTTATCAACTACAGCTTCTTTGAGTATCCATGAGTACTGGGGTGGAAGATGTGGGAGAAAAGTCCTGGAGGTACAAAACTAGGCTGGAGTGTAGTCAGGAAATTTCATTTATTTTTTATGGAGCACGGCAAGAAAAGCCCCAGTGATCCAGTCCAGACAAAATGGAATCATGTAAATGACTGATATTAAAATAGAACTTAGTACACTAGTCTCTACCTAAGTGTAGGAAATTTACCTCAATACATGCTCTTATGTATCTTACCTTGATCTGTACAAGAAAATCCCGAAGATGTTCCTTGAAAGCTGGAATATCTTGGTTCAAACTGAAGAGTCCTGTGACAAACAGCTTAACCTGAGCACTACAAAATAAAAACGTAATGTCAGAACAAAGCTAATATGAACCAAACTTGAAAATCTGAAAACATCAAAAGGTGTATACTTACTCTTGTAAATGAGGAAAAGCAGATTTAAGAAGATTAGCCACATAATCTTGAACAAATAGTTGATTATTAAGTGGATTTCCAGGGTTTAATGGTGAATTTATCTTTCCTTCTTCCACTAAGTTAAACATGTATGTAAGGATTGAGGCATGCATTGTCAAACCTGAAAAGAAATCACATTGGGTTTTTTTCTCCTAGAAACTGCTACAATAACTTGAAAAACGTCTACAAATGCTCATACAATAAGAACATTCTTAGGAATGTCTTTGAAATATGGACAAGTATAATTAAAAAGCACTACTTAAAGGCTACCTCAAAGCAGAAACGTTTGGATTCATATTTGTTCAGAACGTAAACAAAACTTACTCAACTATGTCTAATCTAGCAGCCGTTATTTGGCCACACATTACAGTCCTTATTTTAGGAGCATCCCCACATGTAAATAGTAGCTTTCACATGTGTGGATTGGCAAACATGTGTAAAAAGGAGAAATCAGATCTGCTAATTTTCTTTCCTTGAGTCTCTCCAGATCATTCCCAAATGAGTAGGTATATGCCCTCCTACCAGCAGATGGGGAGACAGAATTACTAAGTGATGTCGTACTATAAAGTGCTGTGCAGACTTGAATCAGCCAGTATTTCTATTGAAAAAGCAGAGAATGGTAGCAACAGATCCCTCAACAATTCCGAGGAGTGGCCTAGTGGTTAGGGTGGTGGACTTTGGTCCTGGGGAACTGAGGAACTGAGTTCAATTCCCACTTCAGGCACAGGCAGCTCCTTGTAACTCTGGGCAAGTCACTTAACCCTCCATTGCCCCATGTAAGCCGCATTGAGCCTGCAATGAGTGAGAAAGCGCGGGGTACAAATGTAACAAAAAAAACAAACAAAAAACAACTGGAAACAGTCAAAACATGCTGTATAGAAAAATAACAAACAAAATCAATCACCAAGCCTTCCAGATAGCATCTATTGTCCCAAAACAATATACAAGACGTCAAACAAACCAAGACAGACAACTACGAACTCCGCCATTCGGGCGAGCTCAGAAATGATCCGGAGCCTCACAAGGAAAGAAGTTAGCATGCAAGATCTAATTTCTTCTTCTTTATTCTCTCTAGACAATTCCTAAGTGGAAAGTACACAAGCAGTACTTGAGGGTGGGATGCAGACAATCCCTGAGGTAGTACTGTATAGGCAGCATTCTGACTCGCCTAGATATCCAACCTGTAATGTTTCACAAAGGAATGCAGGGCCGTCCAAGCTGCCACCCAGCAAACGCCTTGCGTAGGAATCAAGGCAACTACCACAATCAGGCACTTTGTGAAGACTCGAGGGGCCAAAGACAAGCCAAATGGTAAGACCTTGTATTGATAATGCAGAGTGCCACAGCAGAAGCAAAGAGAATATATCTCAAGGAGGCATACACACAGGGTGCAAAGCCAGAAGTTGAGTTGTATCATGGGAAATAGTGATCCCAGGGAAATCATGCAAAATTTTTCCTTGAGTGGAAACTTGTTTACGTTTTGTAGATTAATTACTGGTCATACTCCCTCCTTTTCTGGTATGAGAAAGCATCTGGAATAGAACCCTTGACCCCTGTCTGTCAGAGGAACTGACTCTATTGCATTCTGCTGGAGGAGGGCCAAGAGCTCTTCTTGAAGTAGTGTCATTTGGAGGGAGTTGAAATGAGACTCACTTGGTAGATTGTCTTTTTTTCCCCCAACGCAGAGCGTAAACCATGCTGTATAGTGCACAGCATCCAACGGTCAGAGGTTATGAGGGGCCTTCTCTGTTGGATAATGAGTCTCCCTCCAACTGGTGGGTTATTTGGCAAGGACAACTGTACGGTGGCAAAGTTCTCTAGGAAGGAGTAAAAAACTGCATGGTTGTTTAGACTGGGTGTGTCTGGGATCTTTGTCCTCGCTGCTGCCTTGTATGTGAGAGCTGAGGTGTAGTCCTTTGAGGTGGAGGAGTGTAATGATGGTTAGACATATTTATTTAAAATTTTTTTATACCACACAATCCAAAAGTTACATAAGTACATAAGTAGTGCCATACTGGGAAAGACCAAAGGTCCATCTAGCCCAGCATCCTGTCACCGACAGTGGCCAATCCAGGTCAAGGGCACCTGGCACGCTCCCTAAACGTAAAAACATTCCAGACAAGTTATACCTAAAAATGCGGAATTTTTCCAAGTCCATTTAATAGCGGTCTATGGACTTGTCCTTTAGGAATCTATCTAACCCCTTTTTAAACTCCGTCAAGCTAACCGCCCGTACCACATTCTCCGGCAACGAATTCCAGAGTCTAATTACACGTTGGGTGAAGAAAAATTTTCTCCGATTCGTTTTAAATTTACCACACTGTAGCTTCAACTCATGCCCTCTAGTCCTAGTATTTTTGGATAGCGTGAACAGTCGCTTCACATCCACCCGATCCATTCCACTCATTATTTTATACACTTCTATCATATCTCCCCTCAGCCGTCTCTTCTCCAAGCTAAAAAGCCCTAGCCTTCTCAGCCTCTCTTCATAGGAAAGTCGTCCCATCCCCACTATCATTTTCGTCGCCCTTCGCTGTACCTTTTCCAATTCTACTATATCTTTTTTGAGATACGGAGACCAGTACTGAACACAATACTCCAGGTGCGGTCGCACCATGGAGCGATACAACGGCATTATAACATCCGCACACCTGGACTCCATACCCTTCCTAATAACACCCAACATTCTATTCGCTTTCCTAGCCGCCTAGTTCTCGGCGGTTTACAAGACATACATACATAAAATGAAAATATATGCCAAAATCCTCCTGCAAATCTTCTAGAAGAGGAGGTAGCAGAAGTCTGTGGCCTGGATAGAGATTTTTTTTTTAAGTCTCTGTATATTTTTGATTAGATTGGCCACTTCCTCGACTGTCACCAAACAAGTTTTCTTCATGACAAGGGACATCTGCTAGACACTCCTGGACAGCAGATTTGAGGTCATAGGCCCTGAACTAGGAGATTCTGTGCATTGCTACTGCTAAGGCCGAAACACAAGAGACATCAAAGGCATGCCTTGCTAGATATTTATAACATTTGAGAAGTTTCCTGCGAAGCTTATTGAATTCCTCAGCCTTCTCAGGGGAAAGGAATTCTGCAAAAGAGGAAGTACTCCGTATTACAGATTTTAAATAAAGGTAAAATTATGTATCATACCTGATAATTTTCTTTCCATTAATCATAGCAGATCAAACCATAGACTAGTGGGTTGTGTCCATCTACCAGCAGGTGGAGATAGAGAGCAATCTTTTGCCTCCCTATATGTGGTAATGTGCTGCCGGAAACTCCTCAGTATGTCGATATCAAAGCTCCATCCGAAGGACTCAGCACTTAGAGAATTACACCCACAAAGGGACACTTTGCCCAGCTCACCACCACCGAAGCGGGGGAGGGGAATCCGTCCAGCTCATCCCCGCGAAGTGGGGGAGGGACACCACACCCGCCAATGTAGGGGGATCTGGCTTATCCTGCTACCGCAACCGTGGGAGGAGCTGGCTTACCCAAACACCACCGAAGCGGGAGGGATACAAAGCTACCCTACTGCCGCACGAAGCGGGAGGGAGCACCGGCATAATTTAGTTATCAATCCAGCCACCGCCGAAACAGGGGGAGAGGAAGCAGCAGCTCACTGTAATACAAAATCGTCTCAACTCAAGGAAAATCCAATTGGAAGAACTTGAACGCGAAGTCCTCCTGAACCGGAACTGAAGATTAAACTTGAACCTGAAATATAACCAGAACAAAAACAATACAGATGTCTGGGCGGGGCTATGGATTGATCTGCTATGATTAATGGAAAGAAAATTATCAGGTATGATACATAATTCTACCTTCCATTTCATCAAGCAGATCAATCCATAGACTGGTGGGATGTACCGAAGCAGTACTCACCCAGGGCGGGACATGGAAATCCCTGAACGCAACACTGAAGCTCCAAACTGGGCCTCGGCCCGAGCAGCCACATTCAAGTTGTAATGTCGTGAAAAGGTATGAGCCGACGCCCAAGTAGCCGCTCTGCAAATCTCTTCCAAGGAGACAGATCTGGACTCCGCCATCGAGGCCGCCTGTGCTCTAGTAGAGTGTGCCTTCAGCTGAATAGGCGGAATCTTCCCTGCCGCCACATAAGCTGCCTCAATCGTCTCCTTGACTCACCATGCCACAGTAGGCTTAGATGCCTGCAGACCCTTATGAGGGCCTGCGAACAGCACGAACAGGTGATCCAACTTCCGGAAGTCATTGGTCACTTCCAAGTATCTGATGATGACTCGTCTGACATCCAGATGTTTGAGAGCAGGGTACTCCTCCAGGTAATCCTCCCTATGAAAGGAGGGTAGACAAAGCTGCTGATTCACATGGAAGCGAGAAACAATCTTGGGCAGAAAGGAAGGCACTGGGCGAATAGACACTCCTGCCTCAGTGAATCGCAGAGTGCCTAGAGCTCGGAAACTCTTCTGGCTGAAGTGATAACCACCAAAAAGACCGCTTTCAACGTCAGGTCCTTCAGCGATGCCCTCGACAAGGGCTCAAAGGGCAGCTTCTGCAAGGCCCGTAGCACCAGATTGAGATTCCATTTAGGCACTATCGAGTGCAGAAGAGGGCGCAGGTGATTAACTCCTTTGAGGAAGCGCACCACATCTGGCTGCGAAGCCAGGGAAGCACCATTCAAACGGCTCCTGAAGCAAGCTAGAGCCGCCACCTGGACTTTCAGTGAACTGAGCGACAGGCCTTTCTCCAGGTCCTCTTGCAGGAACGCCAACACTGAAGATATTGGAGCAGTGAAGGGCGATAGAGAGCCTGCCTCTCACCACGATGCAAAGGTACGCCAAACCCTGGCATAAGTAGTAGAAGTAGAGCGCTTCCTCGCTCTCAGCATAGTGGCGATGACCTTGTCTGAGAAGCCCTTCTTCCTCAACCGCTTCCGCTCAAGAGCCAGGCCATAAGACCAAAGGGGGAGGGATCCTCCATCACCACGGGACCCTGATGCAAAAGGCCCCGCTCCGCTGGCAGCCTCAGAGGGCCGTCCACTGAGAGCCTGATTAAGTCTGCATACCAGGGGCGTCTGGGCCAGTCCGGACCCACCAGGATCACCCGGCCCAGATGCTTTGCCACCCGGCCTAGCAATCTGCCCATCATGGGCCAGGGCGGGAATAAGTAGAGAAGCTCCTGTGCTGGCCACTGCTGAAGAAGAGCATCGACCCCCAGAGATCGAGGGTCCCGTCCTCTGCTGAAGAACCGCAGCACTTGGCAATTGGCCGAGGACGCCATCAGATCCAGGCTAGGCTGGCCCCAGCGCTTCGTGATGTCTCAGAACACCCGCGCCGATAGCTGCCACTTTCCGGGATCCAAAGTATGGCAACTGAGAAAGTCCACCTTGACATTCATGACTCCCGCAATGTGGGCCGCTGACAGCTGTTCCAGATTCGCTTCCGCCCACAGGCATAGCTTCATGGCCTCCTTGGCTAGAGGGACGCTCCTGGTACCTCCCTGGTGATTGACATAGGCCACAGCCGTGGCATTGGCCTCAGCCCCAGGACCGGGAGAAACTCTAGAAGCGCCAACCGAATGGCTCGGAGTTCCAGGAGGTTGATAGACCACTTCGCCTCTGCCGGAGACCAGAGCCCCTGCGCTGTCCTTCCCAGGCAGTGGGCTCCCCAGCCCGTCAAGCAGGCGTCCGTCGTGACGACAACCCACTCTGGGGTCGTGAGAGGCATTCCTGCAGACAGCTTGTCTGGCCTCAGCCACCAACTCAGCGCCTTGTGCACCGCTGGATCCAAGGGAAGGCGTACAGCGTAATCCTCCGAAACTGGAGTCCACCGCCGCAGAAGAGAGTGCTGTAGTGGTCTCATATGGGCCCTGGCCCAGGGCACTACCTCCATCGTGGCTGTCATGGAGCTCAACAGCTGCACATAATCCCAAGCCCGGTGTAGAGGATGCTAGGAACTGGTCCACCTGGGTCCGAAGCTAGACGCTCCGGTTGTCTGGCAGGAACACTCTGCCCACTTGGGTGTCAAATCCAACTCCCAGATACTCCAGGGACTGAGTTGGGCGCAGCTGACTTTTCTCCCAGTTGACAATCCATCCCAGGGAGCTCAGAAGAGCAATAACCCTGTCAGTAGCTCTCCCACACTCTGCATAAGAGGGGGCTTGGATCAGCCAGTCGTCCAGATAGGGATGGGCCTGCACTCCTTCCTTGCGGAGGTAAGCCGTGATGACCACCATTACTTTGGAGAAGGTCCGCGGAGCAGTAGCCAACCCGAATGGGAGGGCTCTGAACTGGAAATGGCGGCCCAGGACTGCAAAGCGCAGGAAGCGCTGATGAGGCGGCCAGATGGGAATATGTAAGTAAGCTTCCTTGATGTACAAGGATGCCAGGAATTCTCCTTTTTTCACCGCAACTATTACGGAGCAGAGAGTCTCCATCCGGAAGTGCCGTATTTTCAAGGCCCGATTGACTCCCTTGAGGTCGAGAATAGGCCAAACAGAACCTCCCTTCTTTGGCATCACAAAGTAAATGGAGTAATGTCCCTTGCCAAGTTGATGTACTGGCACTGGGACCACCGCGCCCAGGTGGATCAGGTTGTCCAAAGTCTGCTGCACTGCCGCTGCTTTGACTGGAGACTTGCAGGGAGAGTTCACAAAGCCGTCTCTCAAGGGCCGGCAGAACTCCAATTTGTAGCCGTCTCTGATGACTTCCAGAAGCCAAGCGTCAGAAGTTACCCTGGTCCACTCTCCCTGAAACGAGGATAGCCGTCCTCCTATCTGCTCTGGGCCATGGACCAGGGCCCCGTAATTGGGTACGAGACTCTGGGGGAGGGCCGGAGGACGAACCTCCGGGACGGCGATCTCTGCGAAAGGAATGCTGCTTGGGGAGAAGTTCTGCTTAAAGGAAGAGGAAGAAGAGGAGGTCGACTTTCCTGGGCGATACCGACGGGCTTCCTGAAATCGGCCCTTGGAGGAACCAGGGCGAGCACTGCCGGCCCGTGCCCTGACCTCCGGCAACCTCTTGCCCTTAGATGTGCCGAGCTCCGTCACAATCTTGTCCAGTTCGTCCCCAAAGAGCAGCTTGCCTTTAAAAGGCAACTTGGCTAGGCGAGATTTTGAGGCATGGTCAGCCGATCAGTGCTTAAGCCAGAGCCACCGCCGGGCAGAGACTGTCTGAGCCATAGCTTTAGCCGAGGCTCTCAAGACATCATACAGCAAGTCTGCCAAGTAGGCCAAGCCTGATTCCAGTGCCGGCCAGCCCGCCCTCAAGGAAGAATCCGAGGGGGAAGCCTGCTGTAAAACAGTCAGGCACGCCCTGGCCACATAGGAGCCGCAAACCGAGGCTTGCAAACTCAGGGCGGCTGCCACAAAGGCCAACTTTAAGGCCGCCTCCAATCTCCTGTCCTGAGCGTCCTTCAGGGCAGTTCCACCTTCCACCGGCAGAGCCGTTTTCTTAGTCACCGCAGTGATTAAAGAATCCACTGTAGGCCAGAGAAAGGCCTCCCGTTCACCCTCAGGTAGAGGGTACAGACGGGACATGGCCCTGGCTACTTTAAGGCTCGCTTCAGGGGCATCCCATTGAGCCGAAATTAATGTCTGCATGGCTTCATGGACGTGGAAGGTTCTAGGCGGGCGCTTAGTTCCCAACATAATGGCAGAGCCAGCTGAGGCTGAGAGAGGGCCTTCCTCCAGAGAGGAAATTTTCAAAATGCTCATGGCCTGCACTAACAGGTTGGGCAAATCCTCTGAGCAAAAAAGCCGCGCTGCAGAGGGGTCATCCGCTCCATCCGAGGGGGGATCAGTCTCCTCCAAAGAATCCCCTAAGGACCTTTGGGAGAACTCAGATACGCTGCCCTCATCCACATCAGAGGAAACAGAATCCCCTAAGGCTTGAAGATCCACCCGAGGGCGCTTGATCATGGAGGCCTCATCACCCTTATCAGACAGAAGAGCGGGGGCAGCGTTTTGCATAAGAAAAGCCTGATGCAGCAGCAAAATGAACTCAGGGGAGAAACCCTCCAGTCTGTGCACTTCTGCAGCCTGGGCCACGGCCCTAGAGGCACTCTCAACCTGCGCTCCCAAGAGCGGGGGAGAGGCGCGCTGCGCATCCAAAATGGCATCTGCCGCAACACTCCGCGAAGGAGCCACCTGGGAAGAATGGCGCTTTAATTTCGCCGACTTTTTACTGTTGCCCGAGTCAAAGGCGACCATACTATTAACGTCTCCTACCTCAAGGGCGGCCCAAGAAGAAGCCGTCCGAGCAGCATGGCCGGCCAAAACCGGGAGGGCGGCCAGCGGGGGATGGGCAACTAAGGCGGGAAAGGCCACCGCACCGGAGAAAAACTCGGGGAAGTCTCCCGACTCCAAAAAGGCGCCAAAAAAAGGCGTCTCTGCCCTTGAGCCCCCCGCTTCCCCGCGCACGCGGTCCGGGGAGCGTCTTTTCGCGCCCTTGCCATCCGCCGCCATAGCCACTTGGAGACCGTTTGGGGAACCCCCTGCTCACTAGTAAAAGGTAAAATTACCTGCTTCTCGCTCCGAGCTGCAACGATTTGGAGTCCCAGTGAGCAGCTGCAACCAAAGACGTTTTTCTCTCAAAGACATCTATTTTTCTGTTTTTTTTTTAAACGGAGCCAGCGGGAGGGGGGAGAAAAGGAGGGACCTGGAACCACCAGGTTTCACTTGCTCAAGAAGAGCCCTCAACCCCAGGTACTCAACAAAACCTAAACAATTAGGCTTGGAGACCTAGCCAGAGCTGCTGCTGTGTGACCACACACCTGCTGAGATAGAGAACATACTGAGGAGTTTCCGGCAGCACATGACCACATATAGGGAGGCAAAAGATTGCTCTCTATCTCCACCTGCTGGTAGATGGACACAACCCATCAGTCTATGGATTGATCTGCTTGATGAAATGGAAATGTAGAATAAAGTTGTTGATAACCTAATATGTGATTGATTAGCATTGAAGCTTGAAAAGTTTTTCTGCCAAAAAAAAAAATCCAATATTCTAGCTTCTCTTCCTGGACGAGAAGCAGCATTGGGATCTTGTACTGCAAGTGATTTTAAAGCAGATTCCACAAAACCCAGTGTATTTTTGTAGCTCTTCTGCCAATTCTGACACATGCTGCCTCCAACAGTTGGCATCGAGCTGGTGTGCAGGATCTCTCCCTTGACTGTCTCTCTAATGTATTGATGGGCTGGACTGAGGCAGGCGCAAGCATCCTATATGCAATAAAAATGAAACGAATAAATGTATAATATAATATTTCTCTAGTTAATAATAGAATATGTATTAACAGAGGGAATTACTCAGAGCATGTGGTCACAAAGAATTACAAAATGAAATGTTCTTATATTCCAATTGTAATTCCAATTCTAATTCGATTCTCTAGTCTTATACATACTTATTCTATTCCAATTAAAGGTAAATTGTTAAGAATAATAATCATGTAAGAATAGAGGGGAATTTTATATACTAAATTCGAATTAATTACATTAACCTGCCCTGTACGTTTTGGAACATGTGCTCAAAGCATGGCACTAAGTTTAAAAAGCGAACATGTGCTATCAGTGTAACTTTAAAAGGTAACATGTGCTCAGAGTATTTGGAGCTTGCACATGCTTGTATAAACTATGAACAAAGTAGCCCTGAAAGCTCCTCTCCTTGAGCACAGCCTGCATTTCCTCCTGTAGAGTGCCATCTGTACTGGCTTAGAAAGTGATGCAGCCTAAGTTATAGCCTGTGCAGGCTTAGGAGATCTCAAAGACCTCCAAGGCTCTCAATGAGAAATAGTTGGAGGGGAGGAGCGTGGTCACGGCAGCATGGATGCTTCCTGTACATCAAGGATGTCGATGCAGGGGAGGTGTGGGCAGAGTACCTGAAGGGAGAACTATGTAATTCTTCTTAGCAGTGCTTTTTTTGTAGAAAAAAAGGTGCCGGTACTCATTGTGGGCGGGGTCCCCCACATATGGCTCCACCCTGTTATAGCCACACCCCTTATACCAGCCATGGCACATATAAACAGACATTGAAAATATTATAGTAGTATAGGAGAAAAAAATAATGTGATTTTTATTATAAATAATTTCTGTAAGCTGTTACAGGTCCAGTATCCCCAGTGGGATACTAGACCTGTAACAGCAGATGTAAATTCTCAAATTGCAGACACTAAAATGAAATAAAATGATTTTTTCTACCTTTGTTGTCTGGTGACTTTTTCTGATCATGCTAGCCCAGTATCCGATTCTGCTGCTATCTGTCCTCTTAACTCCGTTTCCAGGGCTTCCTTTCCATTTATTTCTTTACTTTCCACTTTTCTTCTTCATTTCTTGCCCTACATCCATAAGTAAAAGCTGGGTCCTACTCCGCAGACTTGACTGTCCAGTGGATCCAGCTTCTGCCTATTTTCTTCATTCATGTGCAGTTTTTCTCCTCTCTTCCTTTTCCCTGATCTCATCTCCTTCCTCACTCTTCCCTCCCCTCCATCCATGTCCAGCAACCCTCCTCTCCCCCTGCCCCCCTCCAGCCAGCCATGCCCAGTGATTCTCCTCTCTCCCCTGCTCATGTCCAGCATGTCTCCTCTCCCCCTGCCCTCCCCCCTCCATGTCCAGTGATTCTCTCTCCCCTCCATGCCCTGCATGTTGCCTCCCTCCCCTGCCCTCCCCTCATCCATGCCCAGCACTTCTCCACTCTCCCCTGCCCATGTCCAGCATGTCTCCTCTCCCCCTGCCCTCTCCTCCATGCCCAGCATGTCGCCTCCCTCCCCTGCCCTCCCCTCATCCATGCCCAGCACTTCTCATCTCTCCTCTGCCCTCCCCTCCTTGTCCAGCGATTCTCTATCCCCTCCTCTCCATGCCCAGCATGTCGCTTCCCTCCCCTCATCCATGCCCAGCACTTCTCCTCCATCCCCTGCCCTCCCCTCAGCCATGCCCAGCACTTCTCATCGCTCCTCTGCCCTTCCCTCCTTGTCCAGCGATTCTCTCTCCCCTCCTCTCCATGCCCAGCATGTAGCCTCCCTGCCCTCATCCATGCCCAGCACTTCTCCTCAATCCCCTGCCCTCCCCTCAGCCATACTCATTGCTCCTCTGCCCTCCCCTCCTTGTCCAGCGATTCTCTCTCCCCTCCTCTCCATGCCCAGCATGTAGCCTCCCTGCCCTCATCCATGCCCAGCACTTCTCCTCCATCCCCTGCCCTCCCCAGCACTTTTCATTGCTCCTCTGCCCTCCCCTCCTTGTCCAGCGATTCTCTCTCCCCTCCTCTCCATGCCCAGCATGTCGCCTCCCTCCCCTCATCCATGCCCAGCACTTCTCATCGCTCCTCTGCCCCTCCCCTCCTTGTCCAGCGATTCTGTCTCCCCTCCTCTCCATGCCCAGCATGTCGCCTCCCTCCCCTCATCCATGCCTAGCACTTCTCCTCCATCCCCTGCCCTCCCCTCAGCCATGCCCAGCATTTCTCCTCTCTCCCCTGCAAGTCCGGCGATTCTCTCTCCCCTCCCCTGCCCTCCCCTCACCTACCCTCCATGTCCAGCACGTCGCCTCTCTCCACTGCCCTGCCCTGCCCTCTGCAAGTCGCGTGAACCGGTCCGGAAGTGAAGGCAGGCACGCAGCAGACAGCTTCCTCTCTTCTCGCGTTGCTTCCCTCTCAGCGCGTCCCGCCCACGAAGGCGGGGCACGCTAAAGGGAAGCGACGCAAGAGGAGAGGAACCTGTCTGCTTCGTGCGTGCGTGCGTGCCTGCCTTGCTGCCTGCCTTGCTGCCTTCACTTCCGGACCGGTTCGCGCGACTTGGGGAGGGCAGTGGAGACAGGCGACGTGCTGATGGAGGACAGGTGAGGGAAGGAAAAGGGAGGGGACGGAGAATCGCGACGGGTAATGTTTTTAACAGAGCGCGGGGCAGGAACGGACGGGAGCGGGGCCTCACGAAAAAGGTGCCGGCACAAAAAAAGCACTGCTTCTTAGGCTTTTTATGCTGCAGGTCCTTCAATGCACACAGCATCGACGAGGAAGATATGCAGTCCTTACATGTTTGCGTACCGAGTTCAATGTCAGACCATCTCGATTTTGCGTCAGAGTACCTGATGTCAATGCCGATGCAGGTTCTGCAATAAGTGCCAAATCCCCTCCCACGCTTGGTGCAGATGCCGAACTAAAAGGTTTTTTCAAGCTGAACTCTTCGGGCTTTAAGGGTCCTCGCTTGCATGCACAGGCTACACTGTATGTCCTGGTGCTCTGGACCCAAGCACTGACATACCAGTTATGGGGTCTGTGCCTGAAATAGTCCTATTGCATTGAGAATACTTCTAGAAGCCACTCAGCACCCTCGTTGACATGGAGAGAAAAACAGTTGATGCATGGTCAAAAGGCTCTATGGCCCAGGTAGCTTGAGTATTTGCATATCCGAAGATGGTTGATGCATCCTGGCCAAAAGAAGGGCTCAGAGGCCCCAAAGGCTTAAAACTGAAAAATAATTGAAAACAAAATGAAGAAATTGAACAACAACACAGAAAAACAACAATATGAAGAAAAAATATCCCAAAAAAGGAAAAGTTTGACGCACTGAGGTCAGATTTAAAAAAGCAATCTCTCTGCTCCGTGGAAAACAATAGACTGCTGGTCCCACACTTAAGCATCGGGCAGGAAGGCACCTGTGCATGTGCAGTGGAGGCATTGCCTCAAAGATTTAAAGTGACAGTGCACTTGGAAGTGTCCGAACCAGGCTCTGTGGATGACATCACCCACATGTGAGATTATGCTGCTTGCATATCCTTGGCGAATACAAATTTGCCTGGAAGAGACATTCTGAAAACATACAGAAGATTTACTATTGGCAGTCTGAATTTAGGCATAAAACTATTAAAAAATATTAACATTTGTATAAGAGAGATGTTTCAGAATCCAGATACTACCAACAGAACCAGAACAGCAATTAGCCTTCAGAAAACCCTATTTCCCTCCCTACAGCTATAGGTTACCAAAGTCATCGTATTGGTTCCCATCATGCCACAGATTCTGCATCATGGAAGCAAAGATTTTCCCTCCCCAAGTGACCTCCATTTCATCTTCCTTTGGCCCAGATCCACAACAGATTAGGACTACTGTCCTTTCTACAATTCCCAGCACCAGTAGCGTAGCAAGGGCGTGGCAGTGGGGGCGGTCCGCCCCGGGTGTCAGCGGGTGGGGGGAGGGGGGGTGTGCTCTGCTCCCGCTGCTCCCAGCCCCCCACCCTACCTTAAAAAAAAAAATTTTGTGAAGCGTCGTTGCAGGCAGCGCCTCGCGTCTGCCCTGCCTGTAAAAGAAGTAAATCTCTTCTTCTCGTCGTCGCCTTTCTCCAATTGCACAGAATCTCTCCCGCCTCCAAGGATTTGATCCCTTGTTTCATATTGTTGATGGTCTGTGATATTGTCCGTTTGAGTGGTATATGGTGTATTAGGGTCTGCCCAGTGTAATATTTATGGTACAGTAAAGTTCTGAGTGTGTTTTTGCACAAAGTTGTGCATAGTGTTTTGCAGTTGAGCGACTGTGGTTAGTATATGCCTTGAGCAACCACTTTATTCGACATATGATATATAATCTAAATTTAATAAAAGGTATTCATTGAGGCCTTATGAGCAGCTATATTTCCTGAACTCTCCAGGTGCTACCCAGGTAGTAAGTGTTAGTTTTAATGTTGATCCTTGTTTTGGTTATCCGTTATTGCTTCCTGTACTTTTATCACCAAGCTTTTTCAAACATTCACTGTTTTACTGTAACAATAAACCTATTAGTTTATTGACTCTACTGTCCTGGACTAAGAATCCTGGTAGTTTGTGTTTTGGGCTGTGGGTACTTTCTGGGAACTGTGGGACCCCTGGGATTGCGGCCCCAGTGTCCTTAGAAACCACTGGGAATTGTTGCAAGTGGGAGACTCGCCCAGAGGCAAGCGTAACTCAGCAGGTGGGAGGAAGGGTATGCCTGAGTAGAGCACATGCACAGGTGGCAGTGGGCCTGAGCAGTGCTGGGATAGACCCTTTAGGTGGCCGCAGGGTTACCCCCCCCCCCCCCCCGGGTGGGTACTAGGCATTCCGTGACAGTGCTAAGAAAATGTCTTTTCCCCTTCATGTTAATGACCAGCTTGGATGGGTGCCAGATCCCCACTAGAAGACCTCGTGAATGTAATATGCCTGTTTATATGCCCCAAATTCTGTTTTTGCAGTTTCCACACTTAAATCTGAGAAGACCTGCACCAAAAAGCATATCTACAATTTTGGTGCCTAGCTTTCCAGAATACGTATTCCATCTCTAGGAAGTGCAGTAATTTCACAACTAAAGCTATGGGCAAAAGAAGATGGTTGGAGTTCTCTATGTGCACTTTCTATTTCAAAGGGCAGTTGTGAGACTCGGGGAAGCAATGCATCAGGAAGCACTTAATATATGCTGAAGCGTCATCCATCTCCATTTTTTCTGGTTGACCAAAGATCCGCAAATTTGAGCGCTGACTCCGATTTTCTTGGTCTTCTATTTTGTTTGATAGCCACTCCATCCGCTTTTTAAGTGATTCTCCTAGAAATGCCTTTATCACACTGCACCTCAATATCATGTAGCCGACTAAATTGTCCAGCTGTGAATTAAGCCCTTCCAATTTCTCAGCAATTTTGAGAAATACCATTTCAGATATTTCTGTTTTCACTGCCCAGAGTTTAAGCAGAAGTTGCTTTAAAGTAAGGTTCACCACCGTCATCCACAGCAGAGGCACCGAAGCAAGCCAATTTTGGTGAACTTCTGGCTGCACCATGTTTTGCTCCAGTGGCCAGCAATGTAGCCTTGCTTGTACATAGATCGGGGGGGGGGGGGGGGGGGGGGGGAAGAGGGAGACAGAAGATGGAATGTCTTTACACGTCACTCCTTATGGCAGCTAACCATAAGTTCAGCCTACTCTTACCACTTTTAGGCTGCATAGAATCACATTCTGCTGAAGACAAATACTTGTGAGCTTAGACTGCACAGGGTACTTATAGGAGCTCTGGAAGCCAGCAATCTGCTGCAAGGAGTGCATAAACCCACAGGTCTGGACTGGTTTGAAGGGATGCTAAGGTATGGTAATTATAGGGTAGTCAAATTTTCCCCTCTCCTTTTATGTAATATCCTCTAACATTGAAAAAGATAAAAGTGATATAGCCTATATAGTTCGGGGAGCTAGTTGGTCTGGGCATGTCACAAATGTGACACAGTAAAACTTGGAAAGAGGACACTGCTGTGGTTTGAGAACCAACACGCATGTCAGAGGAAGAGTCACAGAAAGGAAAAAAAATACTCCAAAATTTCTGCACAGGAAAACAGCATACATGAGGGGTAAAAGCCCCTTGTAACTAATGATACTTCAAAGGACTGGGCGGATGCTTCATAGCAGCTAAGGGAAAATTTATACCTAATGCAGTAATTTGTACATTTTTATACCATTCACTGCTTCAGATATTGTTTGGAAAAGTGGTAGGAACGCTTTTATAAATGACTGCAAAAATGAAACACACTAGGCCTCCTTTTTTGGATGAGTTAAATATCACTTAGCAAGGAAAGAGACCTTTTGAAAGTACATTCCCTAGATGACTATTAGGAGAAACTGATTTTGTCTCTTTAAAGAGCAACACACTTCTATTCCCATCCTTACCAGCAGTGTGTGAGGTATCTGTTACAACAGAAAAGATATGCTGAAGAATTTCACAGAAATAGGTCTGATAGAAACTCTGTGCAGCAGCTTCTTCTTGTGCCACATTTTGTAGTAAAGTATAAAGTATTTGAAGTCCTAAAAGACAAAAGAAAACACAAGGTTACTCATATTTTCATATTACTGGTACTAATTACAAAATTACAGAGCATATACATTAAGCATGGATTAATGAGATAAAACCAACATGGATTTAGTCAAGGGAGATCTTGCCTCACCAAACTACATTTCTTTGAAGGGGTGAATAAAGCAAGATTACTCACCCGTAGCAGGTATTCTCTAAGGACAGCAGGCCAAGTATTCTCACATGTGGTGATGCCATTCAGTGGAGCCCAGTGTGGATTCTGGCTAGCAAATTCAAGAATTTTCTAGCAGAGTCCCACCGCGCATATGCTGGTGCTTTCCTGCCCAACGCGTGAGCTAAGGTCCCTCAGTCATTGTAAAAAGCTAAGAATGCACTTCCAAGGGAAGGTTTTGGGGGGGGGGGGGGGGGTACGTGAATACTTGGCTTGCTGTTCTCAAACACCTGCTACAGGTGAATAATCTTGCTTTTTTCGAAGACAAGCAGATCGTCATTCTCATATGTGAGAATCCTTAGCTAGCAGGCTCACCGAAAGAACAATGCTAGGACAATAGGGTCTTGAAACATCAAGGCCTGTACTTAATCAACCTGAAACAATTTGTGTACTAGTTGTGAAGGTGCAGCCTGGAACAGAACAAAACTGGGCCTAGGGAAGTGGAGTTGGATTCTAGACACCAAACAAATTCTGCAGAACTGACAGACTGGCTGTCATGTTCGGTATCCTGCTCAGGGAAGTAATGAGATGCGAATGTGTTGACTGATGACCACGTTGCAGCTTTGCAAATCTCCTCTATGGAAGCTGACCCTAAGTGGGCTACTGACATAGCCATGGCTCTGACATTAACCTTGACATGACCCTTCAATTGTCCAGATAGGGAAACACACTCCCAGGCTGCGTATAAACACCTCTACTAGCACTAGATATTCGGTGAATACCCAGGGAGCTGATGTGAGGCCAAATGGCAGTACAAGGTGTTTTCTAATGTGAAATCTGAGATACTTCCTGTGACTGGGAAGTATCAAAATGTGGGCGTAGGTGTCCCTTAAGTCCAGAGAGCATAGCCAATCATTTTCCTGAAAAAGGTGCCCAGGGAATCATCCTGAACTTTTCTTTGACTAGGAATTTGCTCAGGGCTCTTAGGTCTAGAATGGGATGAAATTCCCCCCATTTTTGGGGTGACTAGGAAGTACTTGAAATAGAATCCCTTCCCTTCTTCCTCTGGTGGCATGGGCTCAACCGCATTGGCCTGGAGAAGGGCAGAGATTTCCTCTACAAGTACCTGTTTGTGCTGAGAGCTGAGTGATGATGCTCTGGTGAGCAAATTGATGTTTTCTTCCGCCAATGGAGGGCATAACGGAGATGGAATATTTGAAGAACCCACTGGTCTGAGGCTACAAGGCGCTACCTGTGATGGTAAAAATTCAGCCCCCCCCCCCCACACACACACTGGAAGGCTGTCCGGGACGGTTACTTGGAGTACGGCTATGCTCTTCCCTGGCTTTGACTTGGGCATTGGCTGGGACTTCTGAAGATTGGGATGACGAGGCCAGGGATGTTGGCCCTGGGACTGCTGGGCAGAGCAGGAAGGTGGCAGGAACTTATGCCTTTGAGAGTAGAAGGGTCACCGCCTAGGTCTACTGGAAAATGTCCCAGAGTTGAAGGGTGCTGAGACAGAGTTTGGAAGGTACCTGTTTGTGTGTGTGTTTTGTTTCTAATGTGGTCAGCAACCTCTTCTACTTTATTTCCAAATAAGTTGTCCCCTTGGCACGGAATAGTCACTAACCTCTTCTGAACTGCCAGCTCCAGGTCAGACAATAAGAACAAAAGGAAGTGGGAATATAAACCAGGCTTATCCAAAGAACTGGAACCAGACAAAACCATATAAAATTCAAACAATATTTATTAATATTTACTTAAAAGAGAACTCATTAATATTTCTTTAAAATGACTCCAATGTTGTGTTTCGGCCCGTTGGCCTACATCAGGAGTCTAAGAATAAAAATAATAAAAACAATGGTGGAGAGTATGGATGCCACATTAAAAGAAATCATAAGCCCCTCTGGCCAGATATTTTTGACACTCCAGCTCTTCCTCCGTTTCTAACTTAAATGGTATGGTAAAAGCCATTTTCCTCACAAAACCAGTGAAAGGGAGACCCTTGGAGGTATCAGAGGGAATGCCTTATGACTCCTCCTCTGAGAAGTAATGTGGGGCTTCCTCAGAGTCTCATAAGCGGTCCCAGTCAGACTCTTCCCTGTACTCAGAGCGGGCTGAGTGTGTCTGCCTCAGCTCAGTGTAACCATGTCCAAGCCCTGAAGAGTGACGAGGTGCAGCCCTACCCTCTGACTCCAGAGAAGCTTCCTCCTGCGATGTTGAGAGTGGCATTGTAAGTGTTGATGTCAACACCTGTCGAGGTGCTGGCGCCAAAGATATCTGCACAAACATAGGAGCCTCAGGGAGAAGCTGGGGCTGATCCACAGTTAGCACAAGCGCCCTCTATGCCTGATTGGACTGTGGCATCTGTGCCAACTCTTACAAGGCAGGCATTGACAAAGGCGATGGAGCTGGTAGAGAGGCAGCCAGAGAAGGCGTCTGTGTCAAACCAGTAGCAGGGACCTGGCTACTCGAAGACTTGTGCACCGACACATTAGGTATCAGTGATGCTGACGCCATAGTGCTCTTGGCATCATGTGTTGAAGAGAACCAATGCTTATGTTTCTTGGGCTTCCCGTAATGCTTGGCATCATGGCCCTTGGGTGCCAACAAGGATGACGTCAAACCCATATGTGCCCTCGATGTTGGGTCCAATGCTGACCAGTCATGGGGCCTACTATCAGCACCCAATGCCGAGACAGGTTGAGACCTTTTCGATGCTGGTGCACTCCCAATGGATATTGAAGCCTTGGTAGCCATCAAGGTCGATGCTTCTGGTGTCGATGTCGATGCAACAGTCTTTGAGGAGCCAAAAAGCTTCTCTTGTTGGGCCTGCCACGCCCTCTGTGCCCTCAGATGCATTTTTAAACAGAGAGAACAAGAATTAGGCTTATGGTTAGGTCCAATGCAAATCAATAAAAAGATTTTGGGAAAAGTAAGTGTGAGTCCATCACAGAAATAATCTGATTGCACTGGGCAGACCTCTTGAAGCCACTGGGTGGGGGGTTCTCCTGAGACACTGAAGAAAAGAATTGTGGTCAAATTAAACTTCTCAATTTTGAACAGAAAAAGAGGCAGTGTCCAAACTGAGGTCAGGGCTCTGGCCGAAAACAGGCCTAGAAGGTCACAAAAAGTAAAGGAAACAAAAGTGCCAAAAAAAAACCCCCTACTAAAATAAAAGGAAATACATGGTGGAAGGAATTATAAAGAAAAAAGCCTAAAAATAAAGTGGAGTAAGGCAAAAAACTGCATGGGAAGACACTGAAAAACAAAAGAAGTACATGCCAGAAGAAGAACACACGGTGATGCATTCTCCCAGCTCCATGAAGGAATGAAGACTGAGGGACCTGAGCTTGAATGCTGGGCGGAAATGCACCAGCGCATGCCCGGTGGGACACTGCAGAAAATTCTTGAACTTGCTAGTCAGAGTCTGCACCGAGCTCTGTCAGATGATGTCACCCAGATATGAAAATATGATGGCCTGCTTGTCCTCAGAGAATCATGTGGATAAAAATGAGCGGGTCGATATTATGGATCTGGATTTTCAAAAGGCATCTTACAAAGTACCTCATGAAAGACTCCTGAGGAAATTAGAAAGTCATGGGATAGGAGGTAATGTCCTATTGTGGATTAAAAACTGGTTAAAAGATAGAAAACAGAGGTTAGGGTTAAATGGTAAGTACTCTCAATGGAGAAGAGTAGCTAGTGGGATTCCCCAGGGGTCTGTGCTAGGACCACTGCTTTTTAATGTATTTATAAATGATCTAGAGATGGGAACTACTAGTGAGGTAATTAAAATTGCTGATAAGTTATTCAAAGTTGTTAAATTGTAAGAGGATTGTGAAAAACTGCAAGAGGACCTTACGAGATTGGGAGACTGGGCATCCAAATGGCAGAAGACATTTAATTTGAGAACATGCAAGTGATATATGTGGGAAAGAGGAACCCAAACTATAGCTATGTGATGCAAGGTTCCACCATTAGGAGTCACCACCCAGGAAAAGGATCTAGGTGTCATAGTTGATAAGTTGAAACCCTCTGCTCAGTGTGCAGCGGCATCTAAAAAAGCAAATATAACGTTAGGAATTATTAGGAAAGGAATGGAAAACAAAAATGAGAAAAAATTATGTATTATGTATTGATCCATGGTGCAACCACACCTCAAATACTGTGTGTAATTCTGGTCATTGCATCTCAAAAGATAGTGGAAATAGAAAAGGTACCGAGAAGGGTGACAAAAAAGGTAAAGGGGATGGGGCGACTTCCCTATGAGGAATGGTTAAAGTGGCTAGGACTCTTCAGCTTGGAGAAGCGACAAGCTGAAGGAAAATATGATAGAGGTCTATAAAATACTGAGTGGAATAGAATGGGTAGCTGTGAATCGCTTGTTTACTCTTTAAAAAAAAATACTAGGACTGGGGGGTGGGGCAACGCTATGAAGCTATTAAGTAGTCAGTTTAAAACAAACGGAGAAAATATTTCTCCACTCAACTTGGAATTAAACTGTGGAATTCAGTGCCAGAGAATGTGGTAAAAAGCAGTTAGCTTAGCAGGGTTTAAAAACAGTTTGGATAGCTTCCTAAAAGAAAAGTCTATAAACTATTATTAAGATGGACTTGGGAAAAATCTACTGATTATTTCTAGGGCAAGCAGCATAAAATCTGTTTTACTGTTCTGGAATTTTGCCAGGTACTTGTGACCTGGATTGGCCACTGTTGGAAAACAGGATACTAGGCTTGATGGACCTTTGGTCTGTCCGAGTATGGCAACGCTTATGTTATGTTCTCATGTTATGTTTCTGAAAACAGCAATTCACTAATCAGACACATGGGGCCTATCAAGACTGCACTGACATGGAACATTTTTTCAGAGCTTTCCAACAGTAAGACCCCTCTGAGTATGTCACTGCACACTTCAGTCCTAAATCCAAAAAAAGAAGGGGTGAATGATGAATTCCTATGTTTAGAACACATCTGTTAATGTAAGCAAGTTCACATTTTCTGAAGACATGCAATTCACCTATTCAGAGATGAACATGCTAGAATTAGGTGTTTTCTTTACTAAAGAAAGAAAAACAAATGCCTCACCAATAGGGTGGTGTGAACTGTTTTTGGTTAGTTAGATGATAAAGAGAGCTGAAAAGGAGAGACTATTCTCCGAGAAAACTGTGGAGATCAGACTGTCTAAACCTGTTGTTATATCAGCAGTGTTATGTCTACGTATCAGGGCTGTGGAGTTGGTACACCAAACCTTCGACTCAGACTCCTGTTTTTCTACTGTCTGACTCAGACTCCTACTGACATTAAGCTTTAAATTTTTTGTCCTGATCTTTAATAAGGAGAAATTAGGTCTTACCTGCTAATTTACTTTCCTTTATTCCCTCTAGACCAGCATAAAAAGGTTATGTACTCTTACCAGCAGATGGAGACTGAAAACCACCAAGATTCAGATAAGCCTGTAAGTGAGCTGTGTAGTCCTCTGAAAGTCAGTCTATGAATAGCAAAGTACAATTACCAAAGAGAAAAGAACACAGTACTATCCCCAAACCCAATTTAACTGCAATACCAACAGCCAACAAGGCTCAAAACACTGTCTACTGCTGCTGCCCAGAGCTGCAAGGACCACCAGCACCAAAGGGTCATCCAACAAAACTGACCCCATGAAGTAAATACCTCAAAATGTTGCCTCTCGTTTGTTTGATTCTTTTGTATTCTTCCTTTTTTTTTTGTTGTTGTTTGGAAGGGCCAATCCAGTGTACTCGAATCTGTTAAGAAAAACAGTCATCCACCAACTCCTTGTCTACTGACCTATGCGGAGCACCGCCGACGAGCGCACTCCATACAACTAACACAGATGATCTGGGTGGGCTCTGTGCCGGTCCAAAGGAACTAAAGGAAAGTAAATTAGCAGTTAAGACCTAATTTTTCCTTCCATAGAATCCCTCTATAGACTGGCACATATGAGAAGTAACAAAGCAGTGATCATCAAGGGAGGGACCCCCCCAAAGCCCTGCCTCCAACACATGTGGCTCCATATGCCGCATCTGGATGGGCCTGCACATCCAACCTGTATTGACTCACAAAGGAATGCAACGAAGACCACACCACTGTCTTGCCAATGTCCAGTGCAGACATCAAGGAATACTCTGCTCACAAAGCTGCCAGAGCCCGAATGGAATGGGACCATTAAAAAAACAGAACCAGTCTGCCCTTGAGCAAGTAAGCTAATGCAACTGCCTCCTTGAGCCACCGAGTAATAGTAGCTTTGGAAGTGGCGTCCCCCTTCCAACGACCACCAATGAGCACATACGATCCAAGTGGCAAAAATCCTGAGAAACGCACAGGTACCAACAAAGAATCCACAGAACATCCACACAATGTAACTGCCATTGCTCTGCCGAACCAGCCCAATCTCCCAGCACAGGCAGAGACATCAACTGACTGACATGAAAATTTATGACCACTTTGGGGAAAAAAGGAAGGAACCAATTGAAGCTCAACTTTGTCTTTAAAGAACAACAGGAAAGGATCCTGACAAGAAAGGACCTGCAGCTCTGAAATCCGGCAAGCCTAAGTCAAGGCAACCAAAAACATTGCTTTTAATGTCAAATACTTCAGCGTACGGTTGGATAACAGCTCAAAAACTGCCACCTCCAACACATACAAAACCAGATTAAGGTCCCAAGAAGGGACAAAGTTGGTCGCACTGGAGGATGAAGATGCATGCCTCTAAATAAACATGCCATGTCCTGATGTAATGCCAAGGATTTATCCTGGACCAAGCCCCTGAAACAAGACAAGGCCGTGACCTGTACCTTAAGCGAAGACAAGGCCAGACCTTTGTCCAGACTTGCCTGCAAAAAATCCACAACCCAAGGCAATGATGCGTGAAGCGGTGCAATCTGCCGGCTGGCACACCAATCCTCAAAGACATGCCAAACCAGCACGTAAGTGAGAGAGGCAGACCGCTTCCTAGACCACAGAATCACCAATGAATCACCTCTCTTTCTCAAACGTACCCTCTCAAGAGCCAAGCCATTAGAGAGCCCGATCGGGGCGAAGCACCGGGCCCTGACTCTGCAAGCCTTCTATCAGAAGCAACCAAAGCGGATCCTCTTCCAGAAGATGCACCAGATTGCCGTGCCATGGTCTGTGCAACCAATCTGTAGCCACCAGAACCATGAGACCCCTGTGACGTTCTATTCACTGAAGGACCCTGCTGACTAGCGGCCACAGTAGAAACAGAGGAGCCTCAATGGCCAAGTCTGAATTAATACTCAAAAGATGGCTAATTTGAAAAAAATCTTAGGATACTGTAATACTATAATCTAACACAATTCAGAGGTATCAAATCAGGATAAACTCATATCACTTGCTTAAATACAGTACTTTTCTAACCCCAAAAGATTTTGTTATTCATCAAATCACATCGCATTTCATTCCGTCTCTTTTTCTTTAAAGTGACCTCAGCAATGTTTGTTGCCAACGATTGTTTTTATGGCAACGTTGCTAACATCATAGCGTCTTCATAGGTCAACTATAATAACTACTACACTTTCTCAGAATTTTAGTAAAGTCTTTAGATAGTTAACTTATCTTTTTAAATCCATTTTTCATTCGGACCCAAGGGTGAAAATGTCCGACATATGTTTCACCCGAGACCAAGCTGCCTCAAGGACAATCCCCCTGAAGGTTTTTAGCACCAGCTCAGCTAAATGTGCGCATTTTGTGCTGTCATCAATAAAAATGTTGAACCATAATGATTTAATGTCCAAAGTTACCAAACACAGCTGGTTAATATCAGCAATGGTGGTAGCTTTCAAAATCCGTAAGAAATGAGTAGTATCTTTTATGAATGTAGGAGACAACAAAACAAAGGGTTTTAAAAAATAAACAACAAAAACCGAGAGTGGTTCCACTAGGGACTCTCGCAAGGACAAAATCGGGCGGCCAGGTGGATTATCTAGATGTTTATGGACTTTAGGTAGAATATAAAGTACAGGAGTTCTGGGGTGTTGAGTATTCAAGAACTGCCATTCCTTTCTAGTTAGGAAACCTTGCTCAAATGCTTCCAGAGATTCTACATTCTTTATATGTGACAGCCTTTGGGAAAAGGTAACTAAAATAGCAGATCCAAAATGTTGAGAATGGCCATTTTTTCATGTCATGGGTCCATAAGCACAGTCTGAAGAAGTTACATGATTGAACTTCTGCTAACCTTTTATTTTCTCACATAAAAGGATGGTGTTTGGATTGTTGTATTACAAATTGTTTGCTCTAACAGAAATAATTAAAATCTCGTTCGTTTCTGGTGAATTTAGTCATCTTTTTCCAGAGATGGACACATACACATATATACAATAACAGAAGGGAAGGAATTTCAATCTTTTGGTCACTGAGCAGCAGTGGCAGTTTGAAAATATACATTCCAAAAGGACTTGTTACCTGTGACCCAGCCAAAGACTGTCACTGTGATGGGGAGGGGCCATGAAAACAGGGAAGGAGGAATAAAACTGCCGGATTAAAAAAAAAAAAGTATGCAAAACAAAAGTATAGAAATATCCCAAATTCATACCTGTGTCTGCAACATTTCTCATTGTATGTTTGAAAGCCCAGATAATTGAATCCAAAACAAGCTTGAACTGTGCTGGGGGAATGGCCAGAAATGCTGGAAAACAGTGCGAATTTACAGCCTGAAGTAGCAAGAAAAAGTTTGTTCTGTGTTCAGGATACTCTTCAAAGTCCTAATGAAAGAATATAAAAGATTCACCCAATGTGAAAGTTAAACTATACAAAATGACCAACTGTCAAGTTAGACATAACTTTAACCTCTACGTCTTTTTATAACTGTACATGCTATATTTAAGATAAGAATGATATATTTAACAAGACAGTATTAAATTATAACAGGAAAGCATATCACAAACTACAAATTCACAATGCAGAATATTCTGTGCAAGTCCTGCTAGAACAGTCTAGACCTATGGGTTATGTCTCCCAGAGACTTAAACAGATTTTAATGACATCACCAGTATAAGTAACAGGTAGTGCAACCATTTTAGTATGTTAATGCCAAAGACCCAGAACCCAGGAATCTACAGAATCCCTGACCCTTCCAGGGCAGGTCCTGGACTAGTCTAGCAAGACTCAAAGGAAATGAACACAGCAAGAACAATTTTTTTTAAACTCATCCTTCTAGACCAGTTCAGACCTACAGAATGTTATCAGAGCTTTCATCACACAAGGTAGGAGGAAGACAACAGCTTCCTGGACAGCGCTATCAAAGGTACTTATCTTGCTTAGCGCAAACATCAAGCTCAACATTTAACAAAAGAATGGAGGACGGACCATGTTGTGGCCCTGTCAATGTGTTTCAATGCAATGGCTCCTGCTTCAGCCCTGGATGCAGCCTACAACCTGATAGGATGAATGTAGGTTGAACTAACCCAGCATACAAAGACTTCAAGAATTTGTAGCCTTTGGGAGGACCATAAAAAAGGACAAAATAAGATCTGACATCTGAAAAAGCTTAGTGACGTCCAAGTAGAGAAGTACTCTGCAAATGTCCAACTTTATATTTAATCTGTTTATTGGTCAAACAAAGTAAATGTTACAATGTAATAAAAGTTATCAAAACTTAATAAGATCATATATAAACAGAAGTATTCAAACTTATATGAGGTCATTGCCTTTGGTTTCAGTATTTGTTAATCAATAAAACAAAACCCCTTGCCCTTCAGAATACCACATACTTCTCTCTATAAGCATAACAGAAGCGGTTGATTACGTAATAACAATAAACCCACAGTTGAGAAATCAACACTGTGTGATATGTCTTCTTTAATACCGCCCTCTAGAAACCACATTCCCCTTACCCTTTCCCTACTACCCTGTCGACTAAGTTGAAATAAATCAATATAAGCTGATTATATGGATGGCCGCCAGGCCTGTACTCTTATGGCCTCTGACCATCCACAGGGCTGTATGTGGCATATTCCTGAGCAACGTTTATACCCCCAAACCCCAATGCACCACTCCTGGTGTACTGTTCTAACTAATACTGTCATAGGAGCTGCTGTCCAAATTGTCTGCAAATGTCCAGCTTATGCAGTGTCTGTGATGGTCCTGACAATGAGGACCTCCAAAAGACATGGAGAGAAACTACCTGGTTTAGATGAAAAGAAGAAACCATCTTTGGCAGAAGAGAGGTAATAGTATGCAGTGAAACCACATCAGACAAGGACAAGGTCTCTTCAAGAGAGCTCCTGCAGCCCCTAAATCCTTTTAGCCCATCGGACGGCCACAAGGAAAAACCTTTAAGAGATCTTTCATGAAGGCCTACTGAAGGGGTTCAAAGGGGGACCCAGCAAAGGCAAGCAATACCAAAGTGAGGATCAAATTAATTGCCTGAAAAATTTGTACCAACAAAGAGGTGCCACCAACTTTGCCTCTGATGCAGACGAATACTAAGACCTGGACCCTGAGTGAATTAAGCACCAAGCTGAGACTCAAATTGCACTGTAAGAGACAAAATAAGTTGAATGTCTATCACCACGGCAGGGACAATAGCAGGGGAAGGGAGGCAAACAGAGCAGCTGCCCTAGGCCTCATAGCTACAGGGGGTCCCCATGATATGGCATCGCTTCCCCTTCGCCCACCCTGCTCAGACATCTCTTTAACTTATATGGTATATTGTGTGATTTAGTGTTTTCCTCTTAGAAAATAATGAAATGTAATTAAAACTCTGTAACAGCACTCCTCCCTTGTTATCCTAATTAGAATAACTGACTATAAATGAAGAGTTGTGCTGGGGTGGGCGGGACTGAAGACTAAACTAGGTCCTGCTGTGCCTTCTAGAGGCTGTTAATGTTGCCCTTAACTTTTGCAAATATTCTCCCCGAGTTTGGAAGGAGATCAGACACAAAAAAAAGCTGACTGCTGAGAATTTCCTAGAGGCCTTGGACTATCCACATGTAGATCAAAAGACAACAGTGTCAAAACAAGTTGACATCTGGAATATACATGTAGCCAAGAACTTAGAGAAAACAGCACCACTAAAAAAGGTCTTATGCCCCACTCACAAATGCTCAACTTGGTTTTATCCAGAACTTTGGATCCTTAAATGCAAAGGACGAAAACTGGAAAGGAGATGGCGCAAATCTCACCTGGATGAAGACAGGCTAAACTGCAGGAAGCACATGGCGAAGTACCACCAAGCCTTAACAGCAACCAAAAAATAGTATTTCTCTCAATGCATTGCACAGGCTGCCAATTCAACCAAGCAGCTGTTTAGTATAGTAAACAGCCTACTGCAACCCCCACAACAGAACCAGCCTGCCCAGCCTAAACTGAACTGCAATGATTGCACTGCATACTGTGCCAACAGAATTAAAAGTATCTACCAGGATTTACAGGCAATCCCACCCAGTCCCCATCTAGTCAACCATGGGTGCACAAACTCGCCCCTCCTAACAGAGACAGATGGAACACTTTTAACCTAATGACAGAGGAGAGCCTTGACAAAATCCTAAGAGACCTTTGACCATCTACCTGCTCCCTCGATCCCTGCCCATCAAAGATAGTGCAGCAGGCAAATATGGGCCTTATAGAATGCGCCACAAAAATTGTGAACACCTCTCGTTTTAATGGGCAACTTCTAACAGCATTAAAAAGGGCAGTGGATCGCCCTCTGTCGAAGAAAATCAACCTTGACCAGGACAAACTTGAAATTTACAGGCCAGTATCCAACATCCCGTTTCTAGGGAAACTCTTAGAACAAATAGTCTGTGTTCAACTTAATGAATGGCTAGAAACGAGAAACTGGCTAGATCCATGTCAATCTGGATTCAGACCCGGTTATGGAACAGTCCTCGTAACCCTGTTAGCTGATCTTCACAGAAACCAAGACAAGGGATTTGCCTCGATGTTAGTACTGCTAGATTTCTCTGCAGCTTTTGACACTGGGGATCACGATATCTTGCTAGCACGACTGACAGAAACAGGTATCAATGGAACAGTACTTGCCTGGTTCAGATCCTATCAGACAGACAACAATCCATGCTTGGCAGCAACTCATCATCACCATGGACACGGACCTGCAGGGTACCACAAGGATCGATACTGTCCCTATTCTGTTCAAAATCTACTTCAAGCCAATAGCCGAGCTGATTCGGTCAATGGACACTCAGTTCTATATCTATGCGGATGCTGTGCAGCTACTCATACCTATTGAACCTGACTTACCTACAGCCTTGAAATAAACTGTCTAACATCAATTCAAGAATGGGATAAACAAACAAACTTTGCCTGAACCCAAGTAAAACCGAGCTTCTCTGGGTCCCCTAACACAAGTGGATACATATCCGACATCAAAATCCGTTTTGGGAAGTATGAACTCCCCCTCAAATCACATCAGGAACCTGGAATATAGTAGATTCAACACTTAATCTCTGATTCCACAAATCCAAGCAACCATCAAGAGCTGCTTCTACTATATGCGACAGCTACGCTGCCTATCTCCTTACATCGAGAAGGCAAATCTTATCCCAGTTGTGCATGCCCATGGTACATCAAGACTGGATTACTGCAATGCACTATACAAAGGTCTGACTACAAAGGGCCTGCACCAGCTCCAGCTGATTCAGAATGCAGCAGCAAGACTCATAGAAGGTTGCAAGCGACATGACCACATCACACCATTTTTGCAAAAACTTCATTGGCTACCAGTACAATACAGGGTTATATTTAAAACTTTATGTCTGATCTTCAAGGCCTTGAAAGGAAATGGCCCTGAGTATCTGAAAAATAGGATGATCCTCCACACACCTCCAAGGACACCAAGGTCCTCTCAAGGACTTTCACTAACTACACCCTCTCCAAAATACATTACACAATGTGATACCCGCAAGCAAGCCTTCTCCGGAGTAGCCCCCACACTCTGGAATGCATTGCCTGAAAGGCTCCGCTTAACCCAAGACTATCTCTACTTTTGGAAGCAGGTGAAAGCTTGGCTCTTCAACCAGGCCTTAATGGAAGAAGTAACTATTATTATTATTAGCATTTGTATAGCGCTACCAGACGCACGCAGCGCTGAACACCTGATTCAAAGAGACAGTCTCTGCTCAAAAGACCTTACAATCTAAATACTTGTTAGTCTCACTCACACACACAAGGATTGACTTGGGCTGCACATACTGCAGCGGAACATGTTTATTCACTCCTACTCTAGTTGAGATAATATTTAATCATCTCTCTGATCTCATGTGCAATTTTCTTCAAATCAGTCACCTTACTTTCTAACTCTTTCAACTTTTTTACCCATTTATGTTGCCTTACCCTTTCACTATCAATTATAATGTTCTATTACGTATTGTGTTGACATTGCAAGTAGTATACCATGCCATACTTTGTACTGTTAGTTGAATATTTTTACTGCTATAATTGCCTATTGCTCATGTTTGACCTATTCTTACTGTACACCACCTTGAGAGAATTCCCTCAAAAGGCGGTAAATAAATCCAACTAAATAAATACTTCCTCCATACCTTAATTAACACCTAATTCAGGTCAGCAGCAGTGTTACCTCTCCAGCAGCCACAAGAACTGAAAATAACTGTCTTTGCTTGTTCCCCCCCCCCCCCCTCCAAAGACTGGACTAGGCCCTGCTGTGCTAAAGGCTATCTGTTAATGCTGTGGTACAAAGATCAAGTTTTAAACTGGGGGGAAAAGGGTATGGAGACTAGTTGATAAAGTTTGTGCTTTTTTTTTTTTTTTTTAATTCTGCCTATCAATAACCTACAATTCCTCCTTTAAACACCAAATCTTTATGTTCCCAAAGCACAGAGTGAATAATGTTCATTTACCAGAGAATGTCCTTTTCTCTCAGAAAGATCTCTCAAAACTTCTCAGAAACAATGTCAGCATGTTGATGGTTCAAAAGGACCATGAAGTTGTTCCCGGAGCTCAGACAGTTCCTCACAAAGGCCTGAATGTTGTCTTCCACCGTAGACAATCTTGTTTCTAGTTTATCAGTATGGGCAGTCAAGTTGGACGACAGACGCTCCAGAGCAGAAATATGTCCCGAATGTGTGACCAGTCAGGGCTCCAGCGCCTGTACTGCCACTGTAAGGTCAGAAACGAGCATTTCAGGTAGTCATGCAAGCAGAAGCAAAGGCCTCTCCGCCATCTTGTCTTCTCCAGGGTGTGCTCATTCTCTAGGTTTGGAAGTCATTTTATCTCCTGCTTTGGAAACAAATTTGTCCATATAGCACAGGGTCCACGCCTGAGATATGGTAAGTGATGAATATAATTGGGTCTGCCAGAACAGTTTGGGCAGCGGAAGCCATGGGCTTTCTACTATCCTGAAAAGGATTGCATGTTCCCTCTAAATACTTAATTACCCTGATCTTGTATCTGCTCATGACGGTTTTACAGTCTGGGCAATAGCAAGCTCCATAATTAGAAAGAAACCCAATAGTCAGTAGATACAGTAATATAGTTTATTAGCATCAGTATCTTACCCAAAGGCAGTACAGGCAAATTAGGCATTCATCTCCGGTACATGATGGAACACCGCTTCACACAGCAGGTGAAGTCTGATCTCTCTCCTCAGCCTTCTGGAGTCTTCTGTAGCCTTCTACGCTTATACCCTTCAGACTGCCCTTTTGATACCCTTCTGACTCTATTCATTTCAATGGACCCTAGCTTTCTCACCAGAGCTCTTTGGCCCTTATCAGTTGATAAGAATGACTTCACATGTTCCCAAACTCTAAGTATAAACAAAATATGTTCAGGGCAACATCTGTGAAGAAATGACTTCACAGGTCATTTTGCCCTCTTCAGCTCCCCCCCCCCTCTACTATCTTCCATTAACCAAAACATCTTCGCTCATGACTTCTCGCAGGTGCCAGTCCCAACATTGTTGACAAGAGCAAATTCCCCCTCCCTTGTCAGCTCTCTGGGAACTTACTTCGGCATTTGCTGCAGTGAAATGTATTTTGAGTCAGAGATGATTTTTGATTTTAAGAGGCCTAGCTTTTAGCCTGAGCCATTGGCCTGTATTTCCACTGAGAGCAAAGGGCTTAGCATATTTCTACAGTGAAATCGGGGGTTGCAAAGATAAAAGATCTGGTAGATTCTGCGAGAGGCCATGTCCTGTACCTCTCACTGCAACATGTGATCTCTACCTTGCTGTTAGCCTTTAAATGCCACAGAACACTTGGGCTTGTGAGTTTTTAATTTTTTGCTGTTAACTTCTTGCCATTTTAATTTGTGTCTGTTAATATGATTGTAATATATTTTGTGAGCTTTGAATGACTTTTTATAACCACACACATTTTATTTGTAGTTTATTGTTGACTGATTACTCTAAAGAAGGGACTTATGCTTGTGTCCCTTACTTGGTATGTAACTACAACCACTGTTGCAATATCTGTCAGCATGAGCTCTGGAACACCTTTCACATAGTAGCCTTCTATCCACATTTGTATACCTAACAGAACAAATAATTGTGTGTGTATAAATATATATATATATAAAGCATGTATGTGCACACTCAAAAAGTGTCAGGGAACCACCTTTTAGTGTGTTCTAATTTGAATTATTTAGATATGTCAATATTATTATCTTAACTTATTAGTTTTCTATATGTTCGGCTATTATTTTTAAGAGTTTTGTTTATAATTTTTGTGTTACCCTATATAATAATCCTCACCTCCAATGTTCTATGCGTCTTGCTGCCTGTGTTAGTGACTTCTTCGGAGTTGGTGTGCTAGGCTCCGTAGCACAGGCTGATGTCAGCAAACGCATTATGACGTCAACATCAGAACCCGGTGTTAAAAACAAAACAAAACCATGCCTCACAGCTGATCCAACCCCCCCCCCCCCCCAAACTGCCATACAGCTTGACAGCAACTGACGCACTCATCAGCCGCCCTCCCAAAACACCTGGGGGGGGGGGGGGGGTGCAGCATGACACCCTCCCCTGGCGCATCACCTAAGCCCCCCCCCCCGACTACATTCTTGCCTGCCGTGTGCACGCTGCTGGGGGGGGGGGTGTCGGTTCCGCTGGTTCCCTGCTCCCTCTGCCCCGGAACAGGAAGTAACCTGTTCCGGGGCAGAGGGAATTGCCAGCCTAAGTACCTAATCCTACAGGAGCCAAAACAGGTCTGCATATCAAGGGCGGTGAGGCCAATATGATGTGATCAGAAATGCGTCCACTATAGGGGCATCAAAATTCAGACTCCCTGCTGGTTCTTCCTCTCCCCTCCCTATCTTTTCCCTTCTATGACCCATCTTACTTGCTGCTCTTTAGCTTGTACATTCTTCTTACGTGTGAATGATGTATTCCTTTCCTGTCTCATATTGAAGTTTTATCCAATTATCTTTTATTTCTTATTACGAAAATGAACTTTATTTATTTGACTAATTCCACTCTGTCATCTCCATATTTCAACTATGCATTTCCTCTTTTTTCCAGAATTGGTGATCACCATTACAGAACAATTGTAAGCCACATTGAGGCCTGCAAATAGGTGGGAAAATGTGGGATACAAATGCTACAAATAAATAATATTGTAGTTCCTTTCTGCCTATTTATGTACCTTAGTTTTGTAAACCACTCAGGTCAAGTTAGGTTGAGTGGTTACAGAAAATTTTAATGAACTATAATCCTACATATCACCTGACCTATCAGAGGCTATGGGGGAAAAGTAGGCAAGAGCTGAAGCTTAAGCCATAAACTGCACCAGGGCATCCACCCTGCCATCTCTCTCAATTTTATGGTCATGGGCTTCCGTTAAGGGCCACATTGCCCTCCATCCTTGGTGACTGCCTTCATCAGAATGTCCACCTTAGGGACTTTGAATCACCTCTCTAGGTCATCCCAAGGAGGAGGATAAAGCTTTTTCATTAAAAAGCCTTCTCATTAATCTTGTCCTCTTGAGAACCAGGTTTGGAGCCTCCCACTCCAGCAGCAACATCCTATATCTTGATAGAAACTTGAGGAGAGGGAAAAGCCTTCAGAGGCCCCTTTAGGCTCTCCAAAATAGATGCTATCGAAGGCATCCCTCCACCAGCTCGGACAGAATTGTAAAATCACCAACACCTGGGTCATTCGGGGAGGACAACTCCTCTTGATAAAACATCCACACTACTAAGAATAGAATCTAGTGAGGTCTCTCTTAAGGAGAGAAGCCTATACTGGGCAAACGTACCTGCCCTTCTAGTTACAGGCTGATCTTCTGGTAACAAAAGCAACTTAGACTTAAAGTGTATTTACTAAGTTCTCTAAATTCTCACCAAACAGTAAACTTCTTTTAAAAAGGCAACAAAGTCTAGCTTTAGATGTAATATCCACTGATCAATGCCAGAGCCATAGACAATTGTGAGGCGCAACCGATAAGTCTCAAGTCATACAGAGTGCCTGCCAGAAAGAAAGTGGAGGAAGTGGCCTAAGTGGTTAGGTGGTGGACTTTGCTCCTGGGGAACGAGTTCGATCCCCCTTCAGGCACAGGCAGGCTCCTTGGGACTCTGGGCAAGTCACTTAACCCTCCATTGCCCCATGTACAGCCGCATTGAGCCTGCCATGAGTGGGAAAGCGCGGGGTACAAATGTAACAAAAAATAAAAAAATAAAAAAAAAATCAGGTGAGGCGGGGGTGGGCGTGGGCGGAAGATCCCCAGGTAAGGTGTTCTGAATTCTGTACAGCGCTCCGGTCCACCTGAAACAGCACAGGCTATATAACCTCCACACACTGCTGCCTGTAAGCCTACAGCAGAGATCTTGAAGCTTGCTTCAACTAAGACTCATTCTATTGATCCTGACATTCTTTCAACACAGTACCACCTTCCACCATTATAGTAGTGTCTTTTGTCACAGCTAACCCACTGCATCAATCAGAGCTAGCTTAAACTGATCTGCAGGTTGAGAGTGATAGAAGTCGAGACATAGATCATTTCACCCTAAAATCTGCATCAGGAATTTTCCATTCAGCAGTTATCATCCACGACTTGAAGCATAGGGAAAGCTTTAGATTACTTATGATTGGGAATGGGTCTGAGAGGAGGAAGGGATGGAGGGCACTCCATCGAAATCTTAAAGACCTACACTAAAACTGCACAATTAAGGTTGTAACTTCCTCCTTAAGAAAATGTGGACTATTACAGGATCCTCCCCCTGGAGGAACCTCTTCACTTGAACTCTCCTTCCAGACCTTCTAACTGCTACGCTGCAAACCTATCCTGAACTCACCAAAGAGTAGTGACATGAAGTTCTCCACAGCCTGGTCCCGTCTAACCTAGGACTTTTTTAAAGAGTTCCACCATAGAAAGCTCCAGAGCTGTAGTATGCCCCCAAGGTAGGGAGGGGCAACCCTTTTCCCATTCAGAACAAGCTTAATGTAACAAAAAAATGAACTTCAACCAGAAGAAACATTTTACCTTACCCTTGATGAGATAGTAAACAGCTGAGGTTGCAGCATTTCAACTTGACCCTGGGCCTGACTACAGACAGCATAAAAATGTTCTCCATAAAGGGCCCACTTAACCTGGGCAACCCAGCTGCAACTGGCATAGTGGAAGGAGTGGCCTGTGGTTAGTGGTGGTGGACTTTGGTCACTGGGGAACTGAGGAACTGAGTTCGATTCCCACTTCAGGCACAGGCAGCTCCTTGTGACTCTGGGCAAGTCACTTAACCCTCCATTGCCCCATGTAAGCCGCATTGAGCCTGCCATGAGTGGGAAAGCGCGGAGTACAAATGTAACAAAAAAAAAAAAAAATCCACGCTGCACAGACACCAGTTCCTCCCCCAAAACAGAAGGCATATCAGCCGCACAGAGACCATGTTTTCCGAACACAAGGTTTGCCTTATAAGTTGCACACACATACACAACATGTTTTTCCCTTTACATATGGCACCACCACTAAAGGCTTATGAACAGCAAACTCTGACAAAGCAAAACTTTCACAAGCTTCCACAGTTAGTATTTCTACACAAGGCTAACTTCCATCAACCCAGCTGCGGCCAATACTAACAAACACTTCATTTAATAGAGAAAAACAAATGCTGAACTGTATTTTTAGTTCACGCTCTCAAGGAAATCCTGTGCAAGGAACTCCAAGGCACTATCTACCCATCAAAAGAAAGAGGAAGCTGCGGAGAAGAGGGGGTTGAGGGACCTGGAACCTCCTGGTGTGACACCCCAAACACGATAAAAAAAAAATTCAGTACATTGTTTTTAGTCTCCCTTCCTTTTGTTTAAACTCACTGCGTGAGACACCAAAACCTTGCTTACAAGACAAGGCAAATATTCCTACTAGACCAATGCAGACTGCATAGGATTACCAGACCTACCACCTGCTGGAGACAGAGAAATACTGGCTGGTTAAGCTGCTGCACAAGGTGCTAAAGCTATGAAATCACAACTCATTAATTTCTCAGTCTCCACCTGCTGGTGACTTGAGCATAGGTCATATAGGTCTTACACCGAAGAGATCCTTCATGAACTTGGGTACATCAGGATGCACTGAAAGAGGCTTGCCAATGATGGTAAAATAGACTGCAATGGCTGTTAGATACATCTGTATTGATACAATTGCACTTGAATTGACAGGATTTTCTTATAGAAGACCATCTCTCCTCCATGAGAAGTAGCCTAGTGGTTAGAGCATTGGGCTTGCCTGGTTCAAATCCCACTGCTGTCCTTGATCTTGGGCAAGTTACTTAACCCTCCACATTGCCTCAGGTACAAAAATTAGATTGTGAGTCCTCCCAATCTAGTCCAAGTTATATTGACTATAACTTACCTTGAGTTACTACTGAAAAAGGTGTGAGCAAAATCCAATTGACCTCTTTGAAGAACAGAAGTGATTTTAGCAATTGCTACTCCATTTCTACACTGGTAAGGCAAGACTGCTGAGGTTGGGATGAATGCGATTTCACTGCTCTGAGAGAGGGGTTGGATGACGGCCTTGGGCTAGTGGACTGGACTTTGCCAGATGTTAGGGAAAACATATCTGTCAGAGCCAATGCAAAATGATGAGAATAACTTCAGCTTTGTCTGCATGGATCTTCAGAAGAACTCACGGGATCAGGGGGAAACATACATGAGGTCTGGGTTCTAGGTAACTGCGAAGGCATGTGCCAGTCTGAGAGAACAGATGGAAGGAATAAAAACAGACACACTGTATTTTCTGCAGAAGCAAAGAGATCTACCACTGGACATCCCCATCTGTGGAAGAATGGTCACTAGATGTGACTGCAGTGCACCACGTGGATCCAACTGACAACTGAACGAGTCTGCAATTTGATTTTCTTGTCCTTGAGTTAGGTACAGCATATGCAATATGGTTTGGAGATGACATACAAGGAACCAAATCTTTTGTGCTTCTCGACAGCTGCTGATCCTGTACATCCCTGCTCATTTACATAAAATATAGCAACTTGATTGTTCTAATTAAGACCACATGAATGGTGATTATATGCTTGAAGGCATTTAAGGGATTGGAAATTGCTCTTAACTAGCAAATTGATGTGAAAGTGTTTGACTCCACAAAGCTTGTGTGGCAAATTGGAAATGAGCTAACCACGTTTGGACACACCCATGGTAAAGGTAATTATTGACTGAGGTGATTAGAATGGACAAATTGGCTAGAGACTTCCCATCAGTGAAGAGACAGCAAAACTTGCTGCATTTGTAGGAATTTTGACCTGGAGATTACAGCCCAAAACACTGCAACTAGACTTATATTCGGCAAACCAAAATTTGAAAGTGCTAAGCCCTTACGAGAAAAACTACACTGGCTCCCACTTAAGGAACGTATCGCTTTCAAGGTATGCTCATTAATTCATAAAATTATCCATGGAGACGCACCAGCTTACATGTCAGACCTGATCGACTTACTACCTAGGAATGCCAAAAGATCATCCCGCACATTCCTTGATCTGCACTTCCCCAGCTGCAAGGAATGAAATACAAACTAATGCATGCGTCAAACTTCACCTACCTGAGCACGCAGCTATGGAATGCACTACCGCGCAGCTTGAAATCGGTCTATGAAAGAACGAACTTCTGCTCTTTACTGAAGACCCACCTCTTTAATAAAGCCTATCACAAAGATCAACCCATGTGAATATGTACAAATTGCCTATCTATATTTAGAACTGTCTCTTAATATCTGCTTGTATACTATTATTCTGTATTTAGAATTATATTCTGTATTTAGAATTGTCTCTTAATATCTGCTTGTACACTATGATTCTGTCTTATTATCATCATGCTGACCAAAACCCTGCAATACTAAATGTTTATTAACTAACATTCATCCACTATTCTAGATGTATTGTAAGCCACTTTGAGCCTGCAAAGAGGTGGGATAAGGTGGGATACAAATGCAACAAATAAATAAATAAAAGATTATGCTGATCCCAATTGTTCCTGAGATGCCGTTGAAGAGGCCTCATGTGCAATCTGACAGCCATTTGTCCAAGAAGCCTGAGGATATTGTGTGCTGCTGCAGAAATAGCTTGGCTGAGGTTTGAGAAAACGTTGAATGATGAAAGCCCTGCCCCTTGATAGACAGGCTTTTGGCTTGAGATGCGTTGAGCCATGCAGCTATGAACTGAAGGGATTGGGAAGATTTTAAGATGGATTTCTCTTAATTTATCAGGAACAACAGGTACTAGAGAAGACTTATTTCTTGTAGAGTACAAAGAATTTCAAGCTTTGACAAGCCTGAAAATCAATTGTCGAGGGAGGGAAAAACATTGTTAAAGTATGCTGCAGCTTGTGTATATTACAGGTCCAACTCAAATCTCTTAATAGCGACCGAACATGAAACTAATCAGATTATAACTCCTTTCAGCACTAAAACGCTTCAGATTAAATTCATGTCACAACTCGTGAATCACTCTTCACAAATCTTAACAAAAAATGAAAATAATCTTTTTGGGACCAGTGAGTGGTGGCTGTTTTCTTGAAATAGCTTATCAGGAAAAATGGCAAATTCAGAGATACCATCATTGGTCCAATTATACAATTTATATTTTTATGCGTTCTTTTCAATGCAAGGGTATGTGCCATACAGCCAAAGTTCTTGAGAAACACCAAAAAACTTGTATCAAAAATCAGCTTATCTTTTGTCAACAGAAGTCCAGGACATTAGGCACTTTGTGGAAACCCTGGGTGTCGCCAAGAGACCAAATGGCAATATCTTGTACTGGTAATACTTGTTTTGAAAGGAGATATCACTAATTATTTGGGTGAATGGGGATGTAGGAAGCAGCACCCCTTCAGGTTCAGAGAAGCAAGCCGTCGTTCTTTTCCAGAAATAGGAGAATGATTGCCAAGAGATTCTGAATGTCTCCTTCAAATAAATAATGATGATGTTTCATAGCTTGAGAATGAGCCTTAAGCCTCCTTTTTGGGAATGAGGAAAAAATTTGAGTAGAAATTTTGACTAAGTAGAGGTGGAGGAAATCGTCCCGATGGCATTGTTGTGTATGAGGATTTAGTATCTCTATCTGTAGGATGATGAGATATTGTGCAGGAAACCTGGTGGATCTTGTAGTACCCGGATACCCGGAGAGTGAGATCTTGCTACAAAGTTTTGTCTGTAGTCCTTTGATACTATGTTGAGAACATATTTCTCTAAAGTTACGGCAAAAAACTGAAGTCTGCCTCCCACTGCTGAATAGTCAAGAAGAAAGCTTTACATATGGGACAGTAGAAGGCAAGGCTGGTTGCTGTTTGTACTCTTGTGGATGTTGAGCATAGGAGGTTGGTGTTGAGTAGGTATACAGTGACAAGGCTGATATCCTTTCATGGATAGAATTATTGAAAATATTAGTAATGGTAGGGCTTTCCATAAAACAAAGTAGTGTTTCTTTGAAATTGAGACAGATTCAGCAGAGGTTCTGTCAGGTTCTCACGGAGGAGTCTGGAATCGTGAGCCCTTGGGCTGCTGATGCGGAGTGGCATCAGCAGGCAAAAACCCACCAACTAGGACTGGACAGGATACTGGATTCTCAAGTAGGATACAGGAACTAGCGTGACTGGACAATACTTCACCTGCTCTTGACCGCTGTTCCCTAGGGGTTGAGGCCCTAGGTGCAGGCAGCCGGCAGGACTTACTGGACGGAGTGGATCAAGACAAACTTGACTAGACAGGGTACCAGGTACAGGGTCTCAAACAGGCAGGACACAAACACAAGCTTGGCTAGAACAGGGTACAAGGTACAGGGTCACAAACAGGCAGGCAACAAACACAAGCTGGGATAGAACAGGACAAAAGGTACGGGGTCTCAAACAGGCAGGACACAAACACAAGCTTGGCTAGGACAGGGTACAAGGTACAGGGTCTCAAACAGGCAGGAAACAAACACAAGCTTGGCTAGGAGAGGGTACAAGGTACAGGGACTCAAACAGGCAAGGAATACAGACTAGGGACACTAACTAAGAAACAAGGCTAACAAGACAAGGCAGAAGTGCACTAAGCACAAACACCAACCTGGACCTTTCGCATTGCAAAGGCAAAGCAGAAAGTTTCCAGGTGGCTAATAAGCCCATCAGCAGCTGAGGCTCAAGCTGCAGCAATCTCAAGGCAGCTAAGGGTGAGGCTAGCTGCCAAACTTCCAAGCAAGACTGGAGGGCTAAAATATCTGGACTGGACCGAAAAGAGAGTCTGGAAAGTCTATGGCAGCCACCGGTTCTGGCCACCAGAGGGCGAGAGGAGCACAAACCAAGAAAACAGTCACAATCGTGACGGTTTCTTCACGGTCTAATTATAATCTTTAATCTGGGATACTGCATTCTGGATGCCAAACAAGTTGTTAATGATAACCGATAATAAAACATAGTAACATAGTAGATGACGGCAGAAAAAGACCTGTATGGTCCATCCAGTCTGCCCAACAAGATAACTCATATTTGCTACTTTTTGTATCCCCGCCTCCCAACCATCAGCCCCGCCTCCCGATCTTGACTGAGCTCCTGAGGATCCATTCCTTCGGCACAGGATTCCTTTATGCTTATCCCACGCATGTTTGAATTCCGTTACCATTTTCATTTCCACCACCTCCCACGGGAGGGCATTCCAAGCATCCACTACTCTCTCCGTGAAAAAATACTTCCTGACATTTTTCTTGAGTCTGCCCCCCTTCAATCTCATTTCATGTCCTCTCGTTCTACCATCTTCCCATCTCCGGAAAAGGTTCGTTTGCGGATTAATACCTTTCAAATATTTGAACGTCTGTATCACCCCTGTTTCTCCTTTCCTCCAGAGTATATATGTTTAGTTCAGCAAGTCTCTCCTCATACGTCTTGTAACGCAAATCCCATACCATTCTCGTAGCTTTTCTTTGCACCGCTTCAATTCTTTTTACATCCTTAAAAGAAGGTGCCTCCTTCTCCACAATTTCCCCAACACCTATTCTGAATCACAGTTACCTGATGCTAGGGTCCAACTTAGGAGCCAGAACTTAAGAAAAAGATCTGGGTGTCATTGTAGACAATACACTGAAATCTTCTGCTGTGTGTGACGGTGTCCAAAAAAGCAAACAGAATGCTAGGAATTATTAGGAAAACAATAAGACCAAGAATATTATAATGCCTCTGTATCGCTCCGTGGTGCGACCTCACCTTGAGTACTGTGTTCAATTCTGGTCGCTGTATCTCAAAAAAAAAAAAAAAAGGTACAGCAGAATTAGAAAAGGTTCAAAGAACAACAACCAAAATGATAAAAGGGATGGAACTCCTCACATATGAGGAAAGGCTAAAGAAGTTAGGGCTCTTCAGCTTGGAAAAGAAAGGCTGAGGGTAAATATGATTGAGGTCTATAAAATCCTGAGTGGTGTAGAATGGGTAAAAGTGAATCAATTTTTCACTCTTTCAAAAAGTACAATGACTAGGGGACACTCACTGAAATTACATGGGAATACTTTTAAAACAAATAGGAGGAAATATTTTTTCACTCAAAGAATAGTTAAGCTATGGAACTCGCTGCTGGAGGATGTGGTAACAGCAGTCATCGTATCTAGGTTTAAAACAGGTCTGGACAAGTTACTGGAGGAAAAGTCCTAATTATTGAGATGGATGGGGGGAAGTCACAGCTTGCCCCGGAATTGGTAGCATGGAGTACTGCTACTAACTGGGTTTCTGCCAGGTACTTGTGATCTGTATTGGCCACTGTTGGAAGCAGGATACTGGGCTAGATGGACCACTGGTCTGACCCAGTATAGCTATTCTTATGTTACTTTTATAGATTTTAGAAAGATGAGCTAGGGTGTAGTACCATTGAAAATGGATACTTTTTTTATTTATTTAAACCAACCATGGTACTAGCCATGAAATTTGTTTCACATCATTTTTATTAAGTTTCAAAAAGAACAAACACAAGTACAAATTACTTTGTGGTACAGAACACATAAGATTCCAGCTGTACAACCCCCCCCCCCCCCAATCCTCAACAAAGTTCACTCCTTAATCATTAGACTCCACTTCATCAAGCATTCAAAATACAACTACGGGCCACTGGGGTTAGGGAATCCCAAAAGGGAGATCAAGTGCTAAAAACCTCATCCACTGCTGTTGTGGCCAAGTCTGAAATATTTTTGCACTCCCGAACGCTCAGTTGGATCATAGCCACATGCCAATGAGATAGTGTAGGTGCTTCTGGTTGGAGCCACAAACTCAAAATATTCTTTACCACCACCAAAGTGGCTCGGCGCAGGAAAGCCTGAAGGCCAGCCGGCTGGCCACCAGTGATGGAAAAGGCTTCAAAAAGTTGATGAGGGGACGGCACCCAGCTAACCTGTCATACTCGGGAGACATGTCTATTCAATTGCCCCCCTAAAAACGTGTATAGCAGGGCAAGTCCAAAACATGTGTCCCAGGTGCGCGGCCTCCCTTCTACATTTTGGGCAACAATCAATAAAGGTCCACTCAGAGAATTGAAGACAAAGCCAGGCAAGGTGGTGGAATGATATGGCAGACGCTGCAGTTCTACATGTATCATCATGTCATTGGAAGACTTGATAAAGGTGGTAGTTTGACTCCTAGAGATCTAGATACAATTGTTCATGCTGGAGAGTAGATGATGGCTGGAAGACATTAGCAATAGGGCATACTGATAGTGTAGTATTTAATGCTAATGAGCTGTGATTCTCAATGCTGATCTGCTGTTAGTGATCTATAACCTGCCATTTAAATTGTCCGTAGTACCTGAAAATAGGAGGGTGGGCAATGTAACACCGATTTTTAAAGAGGGTTCCAGGGTGAACCGTTATCAATAGAAATCAAACAAAATAAAACATGGAATAGAAAATAAGATGATACCTTTTTTATTGGACATAACTTAATACATTTCTTGATTAGCTTTCGAAGGTTGCCCTTCTTCGTCAGATCGGAAATAAGCAAATGTGGCTACCACACTCCTCTACTTAGGGTGAACCGTGAAATTACAGACCAGTAAGAATGACTTCAGTGGAAATTATTATAAAGAATAACATTAAGGAACACAGACCAACATGGTTTAACGGGACAGTCAGCATGGGCTCAGCCAAGGGAAGTTTTGCCTCACCAATTTGCTTCATTTCTTTGAATGTGTGAATAAACATGTGGATAAAAAGTGAGCCAGTTGATGTGGTATATTTAGATTTTCAGAAAGCTTTTGATGAAGCTCCTCATGAGAACCTCCTGAAAAATTAAACAATTATGGGATAGGAGGCAAATACAAAAAATAGGGGATAAATAATTAATACCAGAGTAAATACTATACTAAAACATTAAAAACTCCAGTAGTATGACAAAACCTTAACTTTTTATTTTCAACATTTACATTAATACAAAAACAGATGACATACATCATCTTTCTGCACTCACATTCATCCACATACATTCATCACTCGCCTTTACTGCCTACTGCAACCTTCACATATATCTCAATATGTTCAATAGCTGTTCCTCAGGAGGAACCAAAATATCACTATTTCACTTGTATACGGCTGCTTGCCGGAAGGATACTCGCCCCAACCGGGGTCAGAGGATACAGCTAGCTGTGAGGGTGGACGTTGTAGTCCCTCACCAGTGCCTAACAGCTATTGGATTCAATAAAAGCCCACAGCGCGCTGGTGATTTTGAATGAAGCAGATGGACTTTGCCACTTATGGATGCAGTAGGTGATATTTTGGTTCCTCCTGAGGAAGATTTGAAATGCGGTCCTGCATCGGGGAACCGCTAATGGAGAACAGCTGAAAGAGCTAGCTGTGAGGGTGGATGTTGTAGTCCCTTGCCAGTGCCTAACAGCTATTGGATTCAATAAAAGCCCACAGCGCACTGGTGATTTTGAATGAAGCAGATGGACTTTGCCACTTATGGACGCAGTAGGGAAGTACTCCCAATGTAAAAAATTTTTTTGAACTGGAATAGCTGCGTAAATGCAAATGCAGCTCATGCAATTGAGTTGACTTTAAGAGCAAACAATCTGGGAACCGGTGGCGCTGTAAGGGTAATATTGATGTATAGTGCTAAGTACATCATGGTATGCATTGTAGTACATCATGTTGAGATATATGTGAAGGTTGCAGTAGGCAGTAAAGGCGAGTGATGAATGTATGTGGATGAATGTGAGTGCAGAAAGATGATGTATGTCATCTGTTTTTGTATTAATGTAAATGTTGAAAATAAAAAGTTAAGGTTTTGTCATACTACTGGAGTTTTTTAGTATAGGAGGCAAATGCCAGAAGGATTAGGAATTGGTTAATGGACAGAAAACAGAGGGTATGGTTAAAAGGTCAATTTTCTCAATAAAGGAGGGTGAATAGTGGAGTGCCACAAGGGATCTGAACTGAGACCGATGCTATTTAACATTTATAACCGATCTGGAATCGGAACGAGTGAGGTGATTAAATTTGCAGATGACACAAAACTATTCAAAGTTGTCAGAACACATGCGGATTGTAAAGATTTAAGGGAGACCTTAGGAAAATGGAAAATTAAAGATCTGCTCAAGAATCCAACAAATAATGGTGCATTTTACAATAACCCCACCCCCATCCTTACCCAATACCAAGTAAATCAAAAGAAAAAAAGCAGATAAAGACAAAAAATAGAACAGTAGGGTAACAGAAGAAGTGGTTTATTACAAGTTACCCGACGTGGCCACGTTTTGCCCTCAGGCTGCGTCAGGGGTAAAAAAAACTAATAGGGATAAAAAGCAAAGTGAACTCCTAAAAGTAGTCACACAACCACTTACATAAGTGCTTCCCAAGCTTACTCAGCAAACTTCACAATGCTATGTTGACTGGCAGCATTCAACATAGCATTTCTGATTCTGATTTGCTATTTCTGTGGCAGATCTTTGCCTTTTTTTTGTTTCTGTCTGCCAATAACAAGTAATCCAGACCTGGTGTGCTCTTATCCGGGTCTAGAAACTCTAGAAACCAAAGTTTACAGAATGAGTGCAAGTACTGTTCAACAATTTAGTATCCAACTCCACATTCTATACAAAAGAACAGTCCAAAACAGTTCCCAAACATGTTGAAACAGTTTCAAACGACCAGGGTGACTCCATCCCACCGTTCCAAAATCAAGAAAGTTCAACCACTGGGTTCCATTTGGTGGATCTGCTTTTAACCATTGAAGAATGACACGGCGGGCTAGCTAAAAAAGACAATGCAACAAAGTACGCTTCGCTTTGTTCAGCTGAAAAGAATGGCAGATGAAATTTAACGTGGACAAATGCAAAGTGATGTACATTGAGAATAATCTAAATCATAGGGATGCTAGGGTTCACTTTATTTACAAAATTATTTACAAAAAAGAGGAAACCGCCTATCTTCTCTCCTCTTCGAAATGCACCACCTGTTCCTCAGACCCCATCCCCACCAACCTACTTAACACCATCACTCCTACTGTCACCCCCTCCATCTGTCATATCCTCAACCTCTCTCTCTCCACTGCAACTGTCCCTGACACCTTCACGCATGCTGTAGTCACACCACTCCTCAAAAATCCATCACTTGACCCTACCTGTCCCTCCAACTACCGCCCCATCTCCCTCCTACCCTTCCTCTCCAAGATACTTGAACGTGCCGTTCAGAGCCGTTGCCTTGATTTTCTATCCTCTCACGCCATCCTCAATCCACTTCAATCCGGCTTTCGCCCCCTACACTCGACGGAAACGGCACTATCTAAAGTCTGCAACGACCTGCTCCTTGCCAAATCCAAAGGTCACTACTCCATCCTTATCCTCCTCGACCTATCCACCGCTTTTGACACTGTCAATCACAACTTACTTCTCGCCACACTGTCCTCACTTGGGTTCCAGGGTTCTGTCCTCTCCTCGTTCTCCTCTTATCTCTCCCACCGTACCTTCAGAGTACATTCTCAGGGTTCTTCCTCCACCCCCATCCCGCTCTTTGTTGGAGTTCCTCAGGGATCTGTCCTTGGACCCCTTCTTTTCTCAATCGACACCTCCTGCATGGGTTCCCTAATCTCCTCCCATGGGTTCCAATATCATCTTTATGCTGATGACACTCAGCTTTATCTCTCCACACCAGAAATCACTGCAGAAACCCAGGCTAAAGTATCGGCCTGCTTAGCCGGCATTGCAACCTGGATGTCCAACCGCCACTTGAAACTGAACATGGCCAAGACCGAGCTTATTGTCTTCCCTCCCAAACCCACTTCTCCTCTCCCTCCACTCTCTATCTCTGTTGATAACACCCTCATCGTCTCATCTGCCCGCAACCTCGGGGTCATCTTTGACTCCTCCCTCTCCTTCTCTGCGCATATCCAGCAGATAGCTAAGACCTGTCGCTTCTTCCTCTATAACATCACCAAAATTCGCCCCTTCCTGTCTGAGCACACCACCCGAACTCTCATCCATTCTCTCATTACCTCTCGCCTTGACTACTGCAACCTACTCCTCACTGGCCTCCCACTTTGCCATCTATCCCCCCTTCAGTCCGTTCAAAATTCTGCTGCACGTCTTATCTTCCGCCTGAACCGGTACACTCATATCACCCCTCTCCTTTAGTCACTTCACTGGCTTCCAATCAGGTACCCGCATACAGTTTAAGTTCTCTCCTTTTACCTACAAATGCACTCGATCTACAGCCCTCTCTACCCTCATCTCCCCTTACATTCCTACCCGTAACCTCTGTTCTCAAGACAAATCCCTCCTGTCAGTACCCTTCTCCACCACCGCCAACTCCAGGCTCCGCCCGTTCTGCCTCGCCTCACCTCATGCCTGGAATAAACTCCCTGAGCCCATACGCCAGGCCCCCTCCCTGCCCATCTTCAAAGCCTTGCTCAAAGCCCACCTCTTCAATGTCGCCTTTGGCACCTCTAACCTCCATTCTATTCAGGAAATCTGAACTGCCCCTACTTGACGTTTCGCCAATTAGATTGTAAGCTCCTTGGAGCAGGGGACTGTGCTTTTTTGTTAATCTGTACAGCGCTGCGTAACCTAGTAGCGCTCTAGAAATGCTTAAGTAGTAGTACTTTCACTGCGCGGGAACATCAATGGGGCTGCCAAATAACAAAACAAAAAAAAACAAGTGGGAGTGAATGAAACAAGAATGGAGGGTATTACAAGTCATCACCTTGCTAGCACCCGTTTCATTTGTTTGAGAAACGGGCCTTTGTTTTTTTACTAGTATAGAAATAAAACAATGCAGCACACAACCCTGTGGAAACACCGGCATGAACAGTCATCAGCGTGATCAAGAAGAATGCTGAACTACCTGAAAAGTACGAGCCTCTAAAAATGAAACCAAGCCAACAGTAATCCCAAACGATCATAGCCATCGCAACAAAAAACCATGATAGACCTTTATCGAATGAAGCGACCACATCTAAGGAAATCAGCAAAAACTGTCACCCCGATTGAAACCATAGATTAATATCATCCAACATAGTAAGCAACAACATTTTAGTACTATGCTGCGTATGAAATTCAAATTGAAAAGGATCCAGTAAAGAATGACAAGCCACAAAATCAGTCAGCTGAAACAATAGGAGTCAGCATTCAAGAAAAAGATCTAAGTGTCATTGTAGACAACGCTGAAATCTTCTGCCCAAGTGTGTGGCGGCAGCCAAAAAAGCAAATAGGATGCTAGAAATGATTAGGAAAGGGATGCAAAATAAGAACAAGAATATTATAAGGGAAAATTAGGTTCTACCTTGGTAATTTTCTTTCCTTTAGTCATAGCAGATGAAGCCATTACGTATGGGTTATGTCCATCAACCAGCAGGGGAGATAGAGAGCACTCAAACTTTCACAGTGCCCTCTTGGCCAGCCAGCTCCACTGCCTCTTCAGTATTTGAAGCTTCCAAAGCAGTATGGCAAACCGAAATGGGAATCACAAGAGCTTTCCTCACAGCGAACGATGGCCCATCACAAGGGCATGAACTCATAAAGGAGGGAATGCACATCCTCCTGGAGGGAATAAACTCATCCTCATTATTGTATAAGTGGAGGGGAACACACGCGCCTCCTGGAGGAAATCACACATCCTCCCAACACACTGGAGGGAATGAACTCATCCTCCTATTTATAGAACTGGAGGGGAACACACGCGTCTCCTGGAGAGAATCAACACATTCTCCAAAAAAAAAAAAAAACATGCTGGAGGGAATGAACACATCCTCCTAAATTTAAACTGAACATGAATCCTGAAGATTGTTTTCCAACTTTCTCCCAAGGAAGGAACTTCAGGAAATTAGAACAGAACCTGAAAAACAGATTCACAGCATACAGACAATCATACAGGGAGGGCTCATGGCTTCATCTGCTATGACTAAAGGAAAGAAAATTACCAAGGTAAGAACCTAATTTTCCCTTCCTTGTCATCAAGCAGATGAAGCCATTACGTATGGGATGTAACAAAGCAATCCCTAGATAGGGTGGGAACAAGCCACACCACGCGCTAGCACTTGTGCACCAAAACGCGCATCCCTCCTGGCAGCCACATCCAGCCTGTAATGTCGGGCAAAGGAGAGCTTAGAAGCCCATGTTGCTGCACTGCATATCTCTTGAAGAGAGAGTGCTCCAGTTTCAGTCCAAGAGGAAGAAATCGCTCTAGTAGAATGTGCCTTAAAGGCTACAGGCAGAACCCTGCCGGCCAGCAGATAAGCTGAAAAGATAGTTTCTTTGAGCCAGCGGGCAATAGTGGCTTTAGACGCTGGAGACCCTCTGTGAGAACCGGATAGCAAAACAAACAGATGATCAGAAGTCCTGAAAGAGTTAGTAACTCGCAGATACTGCAGCAGAGTCCTGCGCACATCCAAAAGGTGCAGCTGCCCAAAAGATTCTGGAAACTCTTCCTCTGAAAAAGAGGGCAAGAAAATAGGCTGGTTTAAGTGAAAGGCTGAAACCACCTTAGGCATAAAGGAAGGCACGGTCCGAACCGTGACTCCGGACTCTGAAAATTGCAGAAATGGGTCTCTACAGGACAGCGCCTGGAGCTCTGACACCCGTCTCGCCGAGGTAATGGCCACCAGAAAAACGGCCTTCAGTGTCAAGTCTTTCTCCGATGCTCGCCGAAGCGGCTCAAAAGGAGATGCCTGCAGGGTTTTCAAAACTAGCCCCAGGTTCCAAGCTGGACAGGGTGCTCACACTGGAGGCCGGAGCCAAAGCACCCCTCTAAGAAACTGTGCCACATCTGGGTGAGCAGCCAAAGACACGCCTTCCACCTTACCAAGAAGGGAGGCCAACGCTGCCACCTGCACCCGCAGGGAATTATAGGCCAAGCCTTTTTGTACACCTTCCTGCAAAACGTCCAGAATCGGCGAGACAGGAGCCCGCATTGGAACAATGGCTCTGGAAGCACACCAAGACTCAAACAGGCACCAAATCCTGGCATAAGCCACGGAAGTGGACCGCTTGCGGGCTTGCAGGAGAGTGGAAATAACTTTATTGGAATAACCTTTATCCCTCAATTGCGCCCTCTCAATAGCCATGCCGTAAGACCAAAGCGGCCGGCGTCCTCCATGGCTACCGGTCCCTGAGTCAACAGGTTCGGTACCAGAGGTAACGGCAGAGGAGCCTCCAGGAGCATCTGTCGGAGGTCTGCATACCAAGATCTCCTTGGCCAATCTGGGGCGATGAGGACCACTTCTCCTGGGTGCAGCCGAATCCGCAAGAGCAGGCGCCCTATCAAGGGCCATGGGGGAAACACATAAAGTAGACCCGGAGGCCAGGGTTGAGCCAAGGCATCCAACCCCGCCAAGCGAGGATCTCTCCGTCTGCTGAAGAAGCACGGGACTTTGGTATTGGCACTTGTCGCCATTAGATCCATCACGGGCTTGCCCCATTTGGCACAGATCTGCAGGAAAACTTCGTCTGCCAGATTCCATTCTGCTGGATCGATCTGATGCCTGCTCAGATAATCGGCCTGCACATTGCTCTGACCTGCAATATGAGCTGCCGACAGACACTGAAGATGCAGCTCGGCCCAGTGGCAAATCAGTTCGGCCTGCGTGGCTAGTGCTCTGCACCTTGTTCCGCCTTGTCGATTTATATAGGCCACCATTGTCGTGTTGTCCGACATCACTCTGACAGCCAATCCTTCCAGGGTCACTTGAAAGGCCAGAAGCGCCTGAAACACCGCTTTCAACTCTAGGCGGTTGATGGACCACTCCGACTCCTCGGGTGTCCATAGACCCTGGGCATGCTTCCCCTTGCAGTGTGCGCCCCAGCCCTTCAGGCTGGCATCTGTTACCACTAGGCACCAAACGGGGAGCGTCAGCGGCATTCCTCGCCGCAGCATGCTGTCCGAGAGCCACCACTCCATGCTGAGACGGGCCGCAGGGAGCCAAGTAAGTCTGCATTGGTAATCCTGAGAAATAGGAGACCATCTCCGGAGTAGGGAATACTGTAGAGGTCTCAGGTGCGCTCTCGCCCATGGTACCATTTCCATCGTGGCTGTCATCGATCCCAGCAGCTGGACAATGTCCCAAGCTCGCGGGCGGAGCATCCTCAGGAGCAGACGGACCTGATTCTGAAGCTTGCACCGCCTTGGCTCGGGTAGGAACACATAGACCGAGACTGTGTCGAATCTGGCCCCCAAAAACTCTAGAGATTGTGAAGGGGACAGGTGACTTTTGGCCATATTGACGACCCAGCCTAGAGATTGCAGTACTGAGACCACTCTGGCTGTAGCTTGTAAGCTCTCTGTTGCAGAGTCTGCTCTGATGAGCCAGTCGTCTAGGTATGGGTGAACCCTGATACCTTCTCGCCTGAGAAAAGCAGCTACTACCACCATTACCTTCGAAAAGGTTCGGGGAGCTGTGGCGAGGCCAAAAGGCAAGGCCTGAACTGGAAATGTTTTCCCAACACCGCAAACCTCAGAAACTTCTGGTGCGGGGGCCAAATCGGTATGTGCAAGTAAGCTTCTTTCAGGTCTAGAGACGTGAGAAACTCTCCTGGCTGAACCGCCGCAATGACGGAGCGCAGGGATTCCATGTGGAAATGCCGCAGTCTCAGGGACTTGTTCAAAGCAGTATTTTAAGTCCAGAATAGGGCGAAAGGACCCACCTTTTCGCGGCACCACAAAGTAGATGGCGTATCGGCCGCAGCCTTGCTCGGCGGGAGGCACCGGGGTCACTGCCCCTAACTGAATCAGACCTTGTAAAGTCTCCTCCACCGCCGCCCGTTTGACGGCAGAACCGCATCGGGACTCCACAAACACGTCTCTTACTAGGGCGTTGAATTCTATTCTGTATCCATCTCTGATCAGGTCCAGAACCCACTGATCTGAGGAAATCTTGGCCCACTCCTCGACAAAGAGGGAAAGCCGTCCTCTGATGACAGGCATCGAGGAGAGGGCCGGCGCACCATCATTGAGAGGGTCGCCCCTGAACTCCTGGTCTTGAGCCACCGGCTGCGGAACGCTTGTCCGAGCGAAAGGAGTTCCTCTGCTGACCACGGGCACGTGAAGTGAACCTAGCAGAACGCCCCGGGCGGTACCTTCTAGCTTCACGGAAGCGAGGTCTGTACGAGGAGTGGACTGCCTGGCCCTTAGAGGAAGGCCTCTGCCTATCTTCGGGCAAGCGCTGGGGTTTTGGATCACCCAGGCCTTTCACAATTTTCTCCAACTCCTCACCAAACAGGAGAAGTCCTTGAAAAGGCAACTTCACCAACCTTTGCTTAGAGGCCATGTCCGCTGCCCAGTGTCGTAGCCACAGACGACGGCGAGCCGCCACTGCTACTGCCATTTGTTTAGCCGAAGCTCTGACAAGATCATAAAGGGCATCAGCCAGAAAGGACAAGGCCACCTCCATCCGCGGAGCCACATCCAAGAAGGGCTCCGCTCCATCTCCGGGCTGAGCCACTGCCTGTTGCAGCCAAGCTAGGCAGGCTCTCACAGCATTACAGCTGCATTACAGTGAGACCTGCAATTTCAAAGGACCGTTTCAACGCTGTTTCCAGCCTACGGTCTTGAACATCCTTCAGGGCAACACCTCCTTCAACAGTGAGGGTAGTTCTCTTTGTCACCGCAGTGACTAGGGCATCCACTGTAGGCATTTGAAAACGAGCCATATGTCCCTCACGCAGAGGGTATAACTGCCTCATAGCCCTGGAAACTCTCAAAGGTCCCTCGGGGTCAGCCCACTGAGCCGAAACAAGCTCTAGGATGGAGTCATGCAAAGGGAAGGCCCGAGCAGCTTTCTTGGTACTAGCCATCCTGGGATTACCCGAGGAGGCCATGCCACTGTCAGGATCTTCAATCGAGAGGGCCTGCAGGGTATCTGAAATAAGCGCTGGCAGCTCATCACGGTGGAAAATCCTCACCTGACTCTGGTTCCTCAGACCAAGAACGTCTGTCAGAGTTCTCCGAATCCTCACACCCCGACCACGGGGGGGAAAAGGTGCACCACAATCTGAAGGGGAATTAACCCTTCTGCGCTTATCTTTAGGCCAAGCATCCGGGAAAAAAGCCTCACTGGGCAGTCCCAGGCCAGAATCCATCGGGGGGGGGGGGGGGGGCAATCAGAGGAGCCTCAGGCGACCCTTGAGGAAGGGCTCTTTTCATCATGTATGCTTTATGCAGCAAAGGCACAAAATCCGGGGAGAAAATCTCACCCTGGGCACCCAAATCCTGTCCGGTGCTAGCCACTCCTGAAATAACCTCATCTCGAGGTGCCCCACCCGGCTCAGGTCTCTCCGTGTCCACGGAGGCCGCGCCATGCGGTGTAAGCAAAATGGCGCCCACTGCCAGCTCAGAGCGGGAAGAAACATCGCTCGCCAAGCTCGGGCCGGCTCCTACGTCAATACAGCACGATTTACAGAGCCCTGCTGCTGATTTGCGCTTGCCACAAGTGGAACAGCGCTTTACATTGTCCGCAGCCATCGCCGAAAAACGGCGGTAAAATCCAAAATGGCGGTTTTGCGCCAAAATCGCCCCGATCGCGGGCCCACCCCGGAGGAGTTGGAAAACACTCTTACCTCAAAGGATCTAGTGTACAACTACGATCCTGCTGAAAATCAGGTCAAAAACCTCTGTTCCAGCGTCTCTGCGTTTAAAAACGCGACGCGGCTTTTTTTTTTTTAAGCTGTGAGGAAAGCAGAGGTATTGAAAACTCCGGAGGCTCAGATGAGTGGGAAAGGCAGGGAAAGGGCGAACCTATATGCCTGCATCCACTGTTGGTGGGTAAGGACAGGGAAAGCAAGGCAGTATGTCCACATCCACAGAGGTATGGGTAAGGCAGGGAAAGGGTTAACCTATGTGCCTTTAAAGTGAAGCTGCTATAGCCTCCAACACCCCGGTTAACAACTGGCAAGCCAGGAACCACCTCCCGGCAGATTTTTCTGGAGCTCGAACAAGCTGCAGCCACCCTGCTAAGGGAGATAGAGAATACTGAAGAGGCAGTGGAGCTGGCTGGCCAAGAGGGCACTGTGAAAGTTTGAGTGCTCTCTATCTCCCCTGCTGGTTGATGGACATAACCCATACGTAATGGCTTCATCTGCTTGATGACAAGGAATGCCTCTGTATTGCTCCATGGTGTGACCTCACCTTGAGTACTACGTTCAATTCTGGTTGCCGTTATCTCAAGAAAGGTATAGTGGAATTAGAAAAGGTTCAAAGAAGAGCAACCAAAGGGGATGGAACTCCTTCCATATAAGGAAAGGCTAGGGCTCTTCAGCTTGGAAAAGAGATGGCTGAGGGGGGATATGATTGAGGTCTACAAAATCCTGAGTGGTGTAGAAGGGGTAAAAGTGAATTGATCTTCCACTCTTTCAAAAAGTACAAAAACCAGGGGCCACACAAAATTACATGGAAATACTTTTAAAAAATAGAAGGAAATATTTTTTCACTCAAAGTATAGTTCAGTTCTGGAAATTGTTGTCAGAGGATAACAGCAGTTAGCGTATCTGGGTTTAAAAAAAGGTTTGGCCAAGTTCCCGGAGGAAAAGTCCATAGTCTGTTATTGAGCTGGATATGGGGGAAGACACTGCTTGCCCCGGCATTGGTAGCATGGAATGTTGCTATTAACTGGGTTTCTGCCAGGTACTTGTCACCTGGATTGGCCACTGTTGGAAGCAGGATAATGGGCTAGATGGACCATTGGTTTGACCCAGTATGGTCATTCTTAATCCCAACACAGTACTTGAGAAAACCTTTTTGCAGATAGCATCTTAAGTATAAAGTCCTTTTCTGATGTGTGAGGGGGCTTATAGAACACTGTCCCTCACTCTTAAGAGCCCCTCAAATAGCCTGAGCCACCTTACGATCACTGGTCCTGCTCAGGGAGCTAGAGAGCCAAGAGGGGTGGAGTTAGAACCAGGAAGTATAAAAGTCAGGGTCAGACTGAGGTTAAGGAGGACCAGGAAAGGAAGAACGGCAGTCCCAGCACATGTTGCTAAAACTTATGTCTGCTGATCGTGGCCTGGCTGAGATAAGCCACTTTTGCGTTTCCTGATTTAAGACAAGCCAGCCCTGGAACTTAGCGAAGAACCATGGAAGAAATTACAGGCTGTGTTTGGGGCGTGGCGGCTCCACCAGCCACAGTGTTTTGGGCCTGCCAGACTATATTTACTGAACTATAGAGACGTTTCACCTTATGTTCTTGGCCCTGTGACGTTAACAGGCCTCAGGATTCAGTTAATAAAACACTTGTTTTTTTGTTTATATACCATTGTCTGGCTGTGTTACCTCACTGATCCACCCTCAACTCTCAGATGGAATGTATGAATCTGGTCTAAACAGCTTTTTAAAAAAAGTTGCCACAGAAACTACTGAATGAGGAGAAAGCTGGAGATGGTAATGATCAGGCACAGACAGGATCTTATTTTGAAACTGGGTGACCTTAAAAAAACAAACTAAAACTGGCAACTGAAGGCACAGAAGAATCCAAAGCATGTAAAGCTATAATCTCTTTGGATAAACTACAAAATTAAGGATAGACTGAAAATATTTAGTGTTTGGTACTTCAATGGAACAAAGATCTAAAGTTTTGGATATTTTTTGGAAAAACTCCGGGTATGAATATTCATCTGTATGCTTCCCAGGAGCAAATGAAACCTGACATCCTGGGGACATTTGTGGTGACCTATGAGTATTCCCAAGGTCCCAGCTATTGTAACATTGATGACTTAGTGGAGTATTTGGGTGTTCCTGGGAAAGGGGAGAAGGGGAAAGATAGGGACAGCAAATTTTTCTGGTGGATTATAGGACTAAGATGAGATGGAGGTGACTGCAGGAATTATGAAGTAAGTTGAATAGCTGGAATAATGTTAGTTGCGGAAATCACCGCCCCTGTGGTATGGCAGCTATATCACAGACAAATTTTGAGAGTAAATGGGTTAAAGCTGACTGGTCTGATGATGGGGCACAGATAGAGTGGAAGGATTAGGTGAAAGTGAAAACAACACTGAACACACTTCCCATCTCCTTACCTATTTGGGAGGATGTGGAGAACCAGCAGGAGCGTTAAGTGCTTTTTCAATACCTGAGAAGCAGAACTGGATTGAGCTGTATTTAGCTCCTTGGAGCCAAGGGCTGTGATATAACCCTCGATTCTTTATGAGAAGTGTGTTTATGCTTCTTTTTCCTTTTATGAGAAGGCTCAGCTGTAGTTTTGTCCTTTGCAGATATAGCAGATGAAGGAGACCTTGCTACAACAGATTGGGGTTGGCGTGGTGCTATGGTCACAAGTGCTTGGCACAAACTTCAGTACGGGTAGAAACCCCTGTGAGACAAAACTGGGCCCAGATGACAGAACTTTTATGTTGCTTCAGCTTTGCTGACATTTGTGACAGCACAGAAATAAAAGTGAAGTAACAGTCAAATTTAGTCATGGTCTGAGGGAGTATTTTCAAACTGTTCTACAGGGGGAAAGAGGAGAGCTGTGTCTAATCTTGGCACGGATAAAGTAGACAGAGCTGATAGGTTGTTCAGGTCAATATGTGAATCCTTGCACAGGTGCATGAAAAAACAAACAAAAAAAAAAACACCCAACCACATCCCATACAAAAACCGTGATCAACTTTCAGCTGAAGAGTGCTCCAGGCACCTTGGCAGTGTCAAGTGACATCACCAGAAAGTGAGCCTGCATTGTCTTGCTTGTCTACAGAGAGTACATCTATTCTGTGATTAGTTTTGAAGAGCTATTCTCCTTTCAACCGGACAAAAGTCTTGATGAAAAAAGCAAAACTCTGAAACGCTAGTTACATATCTATTAGATTAGTCCAATGAAAAGGTATCCAGTACAGTTTGCTGACCTCTTTCTTTGTGTGCAAGTGGAATCTGGCAACCACCGTACCTTTATTCATATTGTAAATACTGAAGCTATAAGTATGTATATTTACCTTGTTTATCATATTTAATGTGCACTCAAAAACAGCATCAAATATCTGAGGTATTTCAGCTGTAATATGTCCTCCCAATTTGTTAACGATGGTAGCCATTGTACTAAGAACTTCTGGTTCCCTTGCAGCAGGTACATTTCTCTGGTAATCAATAAGAACAGCATCCAGAAGAGGAGGAACAAAGTTTTCAGCCACCTGTTGATAAAGAGAAGATGAGAAGGACATGAAAGGACATGTTAAAATCAAAGTTTTTGGTTTTGTTTTGTAAAGGAAAACAAAATCATATCTATTCTAACAATGTTTTTCATCAATCACTTTAATAGTGCAAAGACACGGTTATTTTTAGGAGAATGGGCAGTCTTGATATATGATATACTGCTACATTAAATATGAGTAGATGGAGTCACGTGATGCTAGGCGAGGGATAGGACGCCGCAGGAGTGAGCTCTCAGGCCCCGATATAACATCAACACCCTGGCAGCTTAAATCGGCGAGCTAACAACCCGCATGAAGTGCAAACATCAACGGAACATTACCGAAGAGAGATTTGAGAAGATCTGCCGAAAAATTTCAACAGCATGGCATCCAAATCGCTGTGGAAAGATGGAGCGCAAGGGCGAGCTGGAGATGGCAAGATGGTGGACTCCGGCCTCTCGGGAGAAACAGTAAGCTCCGCCAGGGCGGCCGAAATAGCGGTGGAGGTCTCGCAACTGCTGGAGTCATCGGTAGACTTAAAATTGCAGAAGATCTCCGAAAAACTTGATAATATGGATGGCAAACTAGAAGGACTGAAAACTGACATGGCGGGATTTCAGCAAAGACTCTCAGAACTAGAAGATCGGAGTGCACAGCAGGAGGGCCGAAATAAAGACTGGCAGAAGAGGATCACCCAACTAGAACTGAAATTGGAAGATCTGGAGAATAGAACAAGAAGGAACAATCTCAGGCTAGTGGGGATCCTGGAATCTGTAAGAGAAGTGGATTTGCGTGAGGTCTTAAGAGTCTTGGCTGCCAAAGGTCTTAAAAGTGAAAGCCCTGGAGAACACCTTAAGAATAGAGTGTGCACACCGCCTAGGGCAGTCAAGGTCGGAAGCACAGCGTCCCCGAGTTGTTATTTGTAAAATCTTAAATTACACTCACTAGCAGGAGATCTTGAGAGCCTGGCGATCTCTGGGGACAGTATGCTATGAAGAGCAGAGGGTGCTGTGCTTCCAGGATTTTTCGGCTGCTGTGGCAGCGCAACGCAAGCAGTTCGTGGGCTCCTGTACAGAGCTTCAGAAATAAAGAGTTCGCTTTGCCTTGTTGTACCCGGCACGCCTGAGGGTTCACTATGATGACCAGACACGATTTTTCAGTACCCCCGCGGAGGCGATGCAGTTCGCCCAGCAGATCAAAGGAGGCATGGAGCAGCAGGCTGAGGATGCAGCGCGCTGACAGGTGCGGAGATACCCTCGCAGGAGACGTGGATGGCGGGGATTAGATGGAGCTGATGCAGGAGTAATGGACCCAATTTGATAGCGTGGGAGCAGAGACTGGAGAATGCTGTTTAGTAAGACTTTAAAAGTACTGAAACAGAGACCCAAGACTGGGGAGTTAAAGTTGGGCAAGTGTTCTTACAGTATCAAAGTTTAGTTATTTGAGCAAAGAAAGTGGTTTCGGAGTGAATTTTTGGCTTTGGAGGGATCATATTAGTCTGAATGTGGGAGCAGGGTGTTAAGTAATATACGGAGACATGTTGAAACGGGTTGTATGTGTTAATTTACAGTTGTGGCTGGAAGGGGGGGGGCAGGGCGGGAACGTGACAAGTTCTCGGATGAGAACATTATGTGGTGGATTGTGGAGAGGGAGGGGAGGGAGGAGCTTTGGGGTCTTCTGGGTATGTTTTTGGTGTTTCTTATATTATTTGTTTGCTGGCTTTGCGCACTGGAAAGGGGCAGTGGAGGACACAGCGGTTAAGAGGGGAGGTATCTAAGGGCTGGGAGGTACGCTCTCCAAATAGTAGAAAGATGATCAAACTGAGTTATGGGCTAATTTGGAGTGCTGGAGCAGGTTAAGCTGCTGTCGTGGAATGTGTGTGTGTGTGTGTGTGTGGGGGGGGGGGGGGGTCTCATCGCCCGTAAGGCGAAAAAAAAAAATCTTACAGGCTTTGCAGCGTCATGCGGTGGACATTGTGTTCCTTCAAGAAACACACCTGACCTCAATAGAACATAATAAATTCCGGCAGGGTTGGGTGGAAACAGTGGTCGGCGTCCCAGCCCACAATAAGAAGGCAGGTGTGTTAATTTTGTTCCGGAAGGGGTTACAGCTGGCCATAACGTCGGTTAAGAGGAGTGCAATGGGTAGATATGTATTGGTAGAAGTAGAGTTAGGGGGATGTCTTACATTGTCTGTAATATATATGCGCCTAATGTATATGATAAGAAATTTCACAAAGAGATTGTGGCAATGCTAACGCCATACCAGAGGGGGAATGTGGGGCTAGGGGGCGATTTTAGCATGGTGTTTGACCCACTGGTGGATAAGACAAGTCAGGGGGGTTTGGGCCTTAGACCCTTCTTAAGGGGACTGCCGTTTTTGTGCACTAGAATTGGTAGATGTGTGGAGAGTGTTACATCCGGGGTGCAGAGATTATACATATTTGTCTCGGGCCCACTCCTCCCTATCCCAAAATTGATTACATATTTGTTTCACAACCCCTTTTTTCTAAAACCATGGAGGCAGAGATCGGACCAAGTGAAATATCGGACCACTCCCCCATATGGGTGACACTGGAGTTGGTAGGAGATAGGAGAGGACGTGGGGGGGGGGGGGGGGGGGGGGTGGACATTTCCATTTGAGCTCTATCAAGATACGAAATTCCAGGAAATTTCACAGGAAAAGTGGAGGGACTATGAGTATCATAACAGAGGGCATATAGAACAGCATGGGTTTTATTGGGAAACAGCAAAGGCAGTCCTGAGAGGGGAGATTATTGCATATAGGGCATGGAAGAGGAAACGGAGGGATAAGGAGATATTGCGTTTAGAAAGGGAGGTGCGAGTGCACGGGATGAAATATGGGGCTGCCCAGACAGAAGATCAGAAACTAACATACTTGGCAGCCCAGAGGGAAATGAACGAACTCTTGCAGGAGAGGGCACAGAAATCTATTCTGTATTAAAAAAATCAGCTGTTTATGTATGGGAATAAGGCAGGGACTTTGCTAGGCTGATTAGCTAAGGGGAAAAGAGGTGCAGCCAGGATTCTGCAAGTGAAGAGTCAAGAGGGCAAAATGCTCAGACTCGAACAAGACATAGTAGAAAGTTTTAGGCATTTCTATGCAGGACTGTACAAGGAATACACGGATATAATACCTGATAGCGCATTGTTTTTGGACAACATTGACCTCCCAATGCTGTCGGAGTCACAGAAACAATACCTTAATGCCCCCATTGGGGAGGGGGGGTTAATTTTAGCGTTACAACAGAGTGATATTCACAAGGCACCGGGGCCCGATGGGTATAGCATGGCCTTTTATAAACTGCTACAAGAACAGATGACCCCGCCTTTACTAAATCTCTTTAATTCCATGACGGCCTCTGGGTTGGTTCCAGACACTAAGTATGGCAAAAATGATAGTGTTGCTGAAACCGGGCAAAGACCCGGAGGAAATGGGCTGTATAGACCAATATCACTATTAAATTGTGATGTTAAACTCTACGCAAAAATCTTGGCAAACCGGTTGGCCTGGGCGCTCCCAGATTTGGTAGCATCTCCGCAAGTGGGGTTTGTAAAGGGCAGATCAGTGGTAAGCAATGTGAGAGCTCTGATTGCTTCATTAGAGCAAGTGGAGGAGCAAGGACAGCCTTCTCTGCTAGTAAATTTCGATGCAGAGAAGGCCTTCGACCGAGTGGTATGGCAGTTTATGTTTGCAGTCCTGCAGAAAGTAGGTATAGAGGGCTTTTTTAGGAAGGCGGTAGGAGCTCTTTAACTCAACCCCTCAAGCGTTCATGTGGATTAATGGGGAACGGTCGCCGGCATTCTCTATTAGGAGAGGAGTGAGACAGGGGTGCCCTCTCTCTCCCAATTACTGTTTGTTCTGACGTTGGATCCCCTGATTAGAGAGATTGTCTCACACCCGGAAATTGCTGGAGTAGAATGGGGGACAGTCGGCTTTAAGATATCCGCATTTGCAGATGATATCTTGGTACATCTCACTGACCCCAGGAGGTCCCCAGCTGCCCTGCTAGAATTGTTCAGGGAATATGGGGACTTTGCTGGATTCCAGATCAATTTCTCAAAATCCTTGGCATTAACAGCTACAGAAAAGTGCAGGGGGAGTGGGGGGGAGGGGTTCCCATTAAAGTGGGCTAAGGAAAGTTTGACATACTTAGGGGTGCAGGTGGCCATGAAAACAGCAGCTTTTTATAATCTTAATTTTACCAGGTTGTTGGATAACATGCGGCATAGGATGCAAAAATGGGCAGTATTACCGCTTTCGTTACATGGGAGGATCCAGCTATTCCGCATGGCAGAATTCCCCAGGTGGCTGTATATCTTACAAGTTTTACCGCTACGTTTAAGAAATAAAGACCTTAAGCAATTCCATAAGCATTTACGACAGTTTGTCTGGGGGGGGGGGGGGGGGGGGAGCCCAAATTACCATTGGAATTGTTACTTGGTTCTTGGAGAGTGGGGGGGTATAGGTATCCCAGATATTAAAAAATACAATCAGGCATGTTTGTTACAACACTTGGGAGATTGGCTGCTAGACAAACAGGATTTTACCCCAAGGAGGCTGGAACAGGCCTTTTTCGCGCCGTTTTATTTGCACTATCTACTTCATGGCCCGCGGAGTTCGGTGCCGAATACATTTAAGGGCAGTTTATTATTAGGACCCATGCGGGCGGTTTGGATGGATTTAAATAGATACTGGGGATTAGCAGCGGATACATTCGACGTTTTGCCACTGCAAGGTAATCCTGCATTTTCACCTGGTTCAGATAATAAGGTGTTTCAAAGGTGGGCATCTGTGGGTATAACAAGACTGGAACATGAATTGGGGATTAGAGGAGGCCTGCTACGTTTGGGGGCACTGGGGGTACGTATAGATGCCAGCCATGAGTTTGCGTATCAGCAACTAGCTCATTATATTCGGTCCCTAAACATGGAACAGTTGAATAGTGGACATGGGAGGAAAGCAAGGGAATTTTTTAAGGAGTTCCCAGGGACACAGCTCTCAATATCGAGTTTGCACAAGCAATTGTGGGTTTTGGGGCCCCAGAAAAATACAGCAGCAATTACAGCCTGTTGGGCACGGGACATGCAAAGACCCAGTTCGACTTTAGATTATACAAAGCTGGTGTCCCGTATACCTGGGATCTCTGTGCATGCGAATCTGCGGGAATGTCAATTTCGTATTCTGCACAAAGCTTACATGACCAAACCACAGGTGTTCAAGATGGGAGGGGTGCCAGACCCTTTATGTTCCAAGTGCCAGCAGCGGGAAGGCACACTTTATCATTGTCTCTGGGAGTGCCCGGGTACACAAAGGTATTGGTATTTGATCATAAAGTACTTGGAAGGCTTAGTAAAATCTCGAATTAGCTGCACTCCTCTGGGGATTATATTAGATAAATATGAGCTTTTTATTCTCCAGCGGGGAGGCTCGCGACAGTTGATTCGTAAGGCCTGCTTGATGGGAAAGAAAGTGATCATGAATGGGTGGCTGAATGTGGAACCACCAGATTTTTGGCATTGGAGGAATAGATTTCATGACCTAGTACTGCATGAACGCCGGGTGGTGGGACCCTCTTCGAAGAAAAGAACAAGTTTTTTGGAGGTCTGGGGGCCATACATCCAGTCCCTGTCTTCACGTGCGTGAAGTTTAGTATTAAATGGTTATAACATTATATATATATATATATTTTTTTTTTTTCTCTCCTTCTTCTCATTTCACAAATGGGTTAAGCTACCGAAGAGTTGGTACGGGGGCCTAAGTGGGTGCCTCGTGGCTCTAGCATAGGGCTCAATAGGAGAATGGGAGGTGATAAGACAAAACCCTTTCATTCGACTAAGATCTCTCACACGGGTCCTCTAGCTGTCGATATTATGGCAGGGGATTGCTGGCCCCATGGTGTATAATCTATAGGAATGAATGGACGGCTGGGAGAGATTGGCTATACAATTCTAACCTGTGCATTCTTTGAGATTTTTAATGCAAAGGGAGGGGGGGGGGGGGGGGGGGAAGGTTCACAATGGGTGTGGGACAATGGGTGTGGAGGAGTGGCCTAGTTGTTAGGGTGGTGGACTTTGGTCCTGGGGAACTGAGGAACTGAGTTCGATTCCCGGCACAGGCAGCTCCTTGTGACTCTGGGCAAGTCACTTAACCCTCCATTGCCCGCCGCATTACTACTACTACTACTAACTAGCATTTCTAAAGCGCTACTAGGGTTACGCAGCGCTGTACAATTTAAACATAGAAGGACAGTCCCTGCTCAAAAGAGCTTACAATCTAAAAGACAAGAGAACAATCTAAAGACAAATGAACAATCTAGAGGACGAGTGAACAGTTAATCTGATAGGGTGGATAGATTGGGGTATTTTATATATCTCGAGCGGTTAGGCGCCGAAGGCAGCATTGAAGAGGTGAGTTTTAAGCAGAGATTTGAAGATGGGTAGGGAGGGGGCATGGCGTATGGGTAAAGGAAGATTGTTCCAGGCATGGGGTGAGGCAAGGCAGAATGAGCGGAGCCTGGAGTTGGCAGTGGTGGAGAAGGGTACAGAGAGAATGGCTTTGTCCTGTGAGCGGAGGTTACGGGCGGGAACATAGGGGGAGATGAGGGTGGAGAGGTAGTGAGGAGCCGCAGACTGAGTGCATTTGTAGGTAAGGAGGAGGAGCTTGAATTGTATGCGATAACTGATCGGAAGCCAATGAAGTGATTTGAGGAGAGGGGTGATATGAGTATATCGGTTTTGGCGGAATATAAGACGTGCAGCAGCGTTCTGAACTGATTGAAGGGGGGATAGATGGCTGAGTGGGAGGCCGGTGAGCAGTAAGTTGCAGTAATCAAGGCGAGAGGTAATGAGAGCGTGGACGAGAGTTCTGGTGGTGTGCTCAGAGAGGAAAGGGCGAATTTTGCTGATGTTGAAGAGGAAGAAGCGACAGGTCTTGGCAGTCTGTTGGATATGTGCAGAGAAGGAGAGGGAGGAGTCGAAGATGACTCCGAGGTTGCGGGCAGATGGGACAGGGAGGATGAGGGTGTTATCAACAGAGATAGAGAGTGGAGGAAGAGGAGAAGTGGGTTTAGGAGGAAAGACGAGGAGCTCGGTCTTGGACATGTTCAGCTTCAGGTGGCGGTTGGACATCCATGCCGCAATGTCGGATAAACAGGCCGATACCTTGGCCTGGGTCTCCGCGGTGATGTCAGGTGTGGAGAGGTATAGCTGGGTGTCATCAGCATAAAGATGATACTGAAAACCATGAGACGAGATCAGCGAGCCCAGGGAAGAGGTGTAGATTGAGATTGAGCCTGCCATAAGTGGGAAAGCGCGGGGTACAAATGTAACATAAAATAAAATAAAATGCGGAACATGTTTAGCAATATATGTTTAGAATGGGGATGGATATGTTGAGGGTTGGGGGGGGGGGGGGGGGGGGAATAAAAACACAAAATCTTTTTGTTGTAGAATTATATTTGTGGGTGTGAACTCATCCTGTGCACATATTGGTTACTTCCAAATGGTATAAGCTGTTTGCACTGTGTTATCTTGATCTTAATAAAAATTGTTGAAACACAAATATGAGTAGATGAGGGCCAGTTTCTGAAATGGTAAGGCTAGATGTTGTCTCTACTTTGTAGTGTGGTGTTAGCTGGGTGACTGTTGAAACCTCTGCACCGAGCTAATGGATTTGTATTTTTGAGTTTTATTTTGTTGTGTGATTTTGTTTTTATTAATTGTGCCAGGCAATACATGTACTGGGGGAATATATAAGAAATGAAATTTTTTGCGTCTATAAGCAAAAAAGGTTTTCTTTTCTCTTATCAGCTTCACACAAATGTACTAAAGTCATATGTCAACTATACACAATATTAATTTCCCATAAGCTCTATGTCACAACAGGATTCATAGTATGGATACCACACTCATAAACCTGATATAAGACATACAACACAAGGAATGATCAAAAGTACTTCTCATACATTACTTACATTTATAGGACTTTAACAACTAAACCCTATATTCCCCCATCCTTTTCTCTGCCAAATCATTTGCTTCTGACATTGGTTGACTTAGTTTTGTCTTAATACATGTTGCATTTTTTTTAACATGATTTAAATGTTAAAGAAAAACACTTGTATGAATACATCTAGTGAAGTGGAGGAGCAGCCTAATGGTTAGTGTAGGAGCCTGAGAAACAGGGGAACTGGGCTCAATTCCCACTGCAGCTCCTTACGATTCTGGGTACATCATTTAACCGTCCTTTGCCCCAGGTAGAAAATAAGTACCTATAAGTACCTATATATATAACTAGTAAAAAAGAAATGAAAGAAATGAAACGGGCGCTAGCAAGTGTGTATGTTTGAGAGAGTGTGTGTGAGAGTGACTGTGTGAGAGAGCAAGAGAGTGAATGTGTGTGTGTGTGACAGGGAGAGCGAGACTGGGTGCGAGTGTGTCTGTGAGAGAGAGAGTGTGTGTGTGTGAGATTGAGAGTGTGTGCCACCCCCCTCCCTCCCTTCGAGTTCCAGGGTCTCCCCTTCCCTCCCTCCTCCTTTCTCCCACCCAGTTCCAGGGTCGTCATCCCTCCCTTCCAGTTCCAGGCCCCCTCACTACGAAGTTTGAAAGTCATCTTGACTTACCTCGTTGGGGTTACGGCGGCTGCCAGCAGTGGTAAAAGGTGCGCAGGCTCGGCCCTTTTCTTTCTCTCAGCTGTGGTCCCGCCCTCATTTCCTGTTTCCGCAAGGGCGGGACCACAGCTGAGAGAGAGAAAAGGGCCTAGGCTGCAAGCCTTTTACTGCTGCTGGCGGCTGCCGTAACCCTGACTTGGTAAGTGAAGATGGAACAACTGGCACCGATACCTGAGCGGGAAGCGAGAGGGACGTGGGGTTGCGGAGGAGAGCGGCAGTGATGCAGAGTCCGAAGCCAGTGAGACAGAGGCGACCACAGTAACATCTCCTGACATCAGCCACGCAGGCTTCTACTGTGGGAGAGTGACATCAGGAGATGGTTACGAACGCAGGTAGCCTCATTGGAACGTTGGAGGAGCAAATTATTATATTACATATGTAAACTGCTTTGACTGTAATCACAGTATATCAAATCTCATCCCCATTCTCCTAATTTCTAAGAAAAAAAAAAAAGCTTACTTGCACAACCGAATAAAGGAACCACCAAGGAAAAATTATGTCTTACCTGATAATTTTCTTCCCTTTAATCACAACAGATGAATCCAGAAACGTACGGGTTATAACCATCTACCAGCAGGTGGAGATAGATGACAACTGAACTCTGTCATACAAGATGGTATGTAGCTTGGTCAGTTAGTATTTCTTATAAAAAAGGAGAAGGAACCAATAAGGCAGAAGAAACTTCTCCTTCCCCACAAAAAAGAGAAATGAATAAAACTAACAGGATGGTGAAATAACAATAACTTGAAGCAATAATCCTAAACAAAGAAACCAATTGATAAAACAACTGAGAAATTCAGATGGCGGGATTTTGGATTCATATGCTGTAATTAAACGAAAAAAAGTTATCAGTTAAGAATTTTCCCTTCCTTAGCATCAGCAGCAGATGAATCCAGAAACTTATGGGATGTAGCAAAGCAGTCCTTAAATAGGGTAGGAAACAGGAATACCTGCAGAAAGCACTGATGTTCTAAATGATGCTTCTGATCTAGCTGCTGTATTTAAATAATGATGTTTGGAAAATGTATGCAAGGAGGACTACGTAGCTAGCTGAGCAGATTTCCTCGAGAAAAAGTATAAATTATAAATCTCCTAATACTCAACAATTTCATCACAATTTTTTACATACTCCAATAATTTATAAAAACTGAGGAAGATCTCCTTTAACATTATACTTGATATTGGGTCAAATCACTTATTGTCTGTCTTGAAGTACTGGAGAGGCAATTATCTCTGTTTGCTTCACAAGGTCTCTTTATATCAACCACAATATCAGAACCTGATAGATGCTTCCCTCTAAAGATCTTCAAATGACAAGTATGTGAAATGAATTACAATTCGACTCCTCACTAGTACATCAAGCAAACAGAGATAATCGTCTCTCCGGTACTTTAATAAGATACCTTTTTTATTGGACTAAATGCATTTTTTAAATTAGTTTTCGAAGGCAACCCTTCTTCTTCAGTGTGTGGAAACTGATTATTCACATTGTGGTGAAATTATTGTGAATAAGGGGGAATGAATGGTATTAGACAATTTTTAAATCTGATTATTATAATAAAGTATGTTGGTTATATACATAAGGGACGGTTATTAATATTTAAGAGAGAAAAAGTATGAGATTCTGCCCACGATGTAGACATTGCTCTGGTAGAGTGGGCATGTAAAAAACCAGGAGGTTGTTTACTAGAAAAATATATGTAGAAGAAATAGCTTCCTTAATTATTGAGCAATTTGTTGCCTTGGAGTCTACATTTCCTTTGACTCGCAAAGAGGACAAAAAGATGATCAGGTCTGCAAAATTCATTAGTAATCTCTGGATAATGAAGAAGCACTCGATATACATCCAGAAAATGTAAAGAATGGAAATCTTTCCTGTAATCTTCTTGTCTAAAAAGAAGGAAGGAATAAAGGTAAAGGTTGGCTGATACGGAAAGATGTGATGACTTTTGGCAGAAAGGATGGAACAGTCCAGATAGTGACTCCAGCTTCTGAAAAGTGAAGGAATGGTCTCTACAGGACAAAGCTTGCATATCAGAAACTTGTCTAGCGGAAGTAACATGGAATTCATTAAAATGCTTTTGACTTAAAGCCATAAGATATATACAACATGGAGGAAAATACCTCAAAGCAACCTGGAGTACTTGGTGATAATATTGCAGAATTCTTAGTACTAACCTTTAGTGTTCCAAACTAAATCCTATTTGAGAGATACCAAGCATTTGTTGGGATTATTAAGTGATATATCTGTACCGTGATTTGTTCATATTCTGCTAGTGACTTTAGATATTAAATCACATCTATACTGTAAGATCAAGCATTGCGAATAGCTGAAGAAGCACTAGAAAGGAGACCTAAACCTGTTGAGGTACCTACAGAATTTTTATTGAAACTGACAGATTGCATTACAACAGAGTTATTTTCTTTTCTAAGGGACTTTTTTTTTCTTCAGTTGGGTGGGGTAGCCATGGGAGACACTTTTACCCCCACAATCGCCAATCTGTTTATGGCTGATTTTGAAGAACTGAGGCTGGACTAGTATAAAAGGCCCGTTTCAGTAGGCAATGAAACGGACACTAGCAAGGTAATCCCCCCCCCCCCCCGCAGCGTCCTTCCTGTCTCCCCTGCCCCCCCTGCAGCCACTCATCTGGTCTCAGGACCCCCTCCCCACCAACCCTCCTCTGCCCCTGCAACCACGCATGTGCAGCGGCCCTCCTCTCTCCCCTGCAGCCACCCATGTCCAGCGACTCTCCTCTCCCACTGCCCTCCCTGCAGCCACCCATGTCAAGCAACCCTCCTCTCCCCCTGCAGCTACCCATGTCCAGCGACCCTCCTCTCCCCTGCCCCCCTGCAGCCACCCATGTCCAACGACCCTCCTCTCCTTTCCCCTTGCCCCCCCTGCAGCCACCCATGTCCAGTGGACCCTCCTCTCCCCCTGCAGCGTCCCTTCTGTCTCCCCTGCCCTCCCCTGCAGCCACCCATCTGGTCTCAGGACCCCCTCCCCACCTCCCTCTTCCCTGCCCCCCCTGCAGTCATCCATGTCCAGCAACCCTCCTCTCCCCCTGCAGCCACCCATGTCCAGCGACCCTCTCCTCCCCCTGCCCCCCTCCAGCCACCCATGTCCAGTGACCCTCCCCTCCCCCCTTGGCGCATCACCCAAACCCCTACCCTTCCCCCAGCGCATCACCCAAGCCCCTACCCCCCCGCCAGCCACATCAACCCCCTCGCCACCCGCAGCCGCCAATACTAATGCTGTCCGGCCGCTGCTGCGTCTCCTGTTGAGCAGCAGTGGCCGGTACAAAAAGAAAAAAGCCAAAAAAAGATTTTAAACCTGAAACACGGCTCCGTAGACAGCCATCTGGCATTGGGTGCCATCTCTTCAGCGGCTCCTCCTCTCCCCTCGGACGTCACTGCGCTCCTCCGGGGTCTTCCTGTAGGGGCAGTGACATGGAGGGGAGAGGAGGACCGGCTGCAGTGACGACAGCCAATGCCAGATGGCTGTCTACGAAGCCGCGTTTCAGGTTAAAAATCTTTTTTTGGCTTTTTTCTTTTTGTACCGGCCGCTGCTGCTCCACAGGAGAAGCAGCAGTGGCCGGACAGCATTAGTACTGGCGGCTGCGGGTGGCGAGGGAGTTGATGTGCCTGAGAAGGGGGGGGGGGGGGGTAGGGGCTTTGGTGATGCGCCGGGGGGAGGGTCTTGGGTGATGCGTCGAGGAGGGCAGAGGGGCTTGGGTGTTGCGCCGAGGGGGGGGGGGGCACTGCGAGCTGATTAGTAGGCAGGGGGAGGAGTAGAGAAACTACTCCTCCCTCTGCCTGGCTCGCAGTTTTGCAGGGCAGGGGCATGGGTGTTGCGCTGAGGGGGGGGGCACTGACAGCTGTTTCCCATGCAGGGGGAGGAATAGGGAAACACTCCTCCCCTTGCCTTGGAATCAGCTGTCAGTGACATCACTGACGTCAGTGCATTCTAAACTGCCTAGCAGACCACCTCCGAGGGAGCCATGGTCCCAGGCACATTAGAACGTTGGAGGTGAGAATTATTATATAGGAAGAGATTTATTGATATTTTTATGATATGGGTAGGTGATAAACACTCTTTGGCAGATTTTGTAACATGGCTTAATCAATGAAATGTGGCTATCCAATTTACATTTGATAGTTCAACAACTAATATACATTTTTTAGATGTACAGTTATCCTGGAAGAACCATCAGTTTAATACAAAAGATTTAAAAAAGCCAATGGATAGGAATTCATTGCTGGCTACGAGCTGATGAGACAGGGAGGATGAGAGTGTTATCCACAGACAGAGAGAATGGGGGAAGAGGAGAGGCTGGTTTAGGGGGAAAGATAAGAAGCTCAGTCTTGGTCATGCATTCCTGCTGAAATTTCTGGTGTGGAGCGGTAGATCTGGGAGTCATCAGCATAAAGGTGATACTGAAAACCATGGGATGAACTCAGAGTACCAAGGGAAAAAGTATAGATAGAGAAAAGAAGAAGAGTTCCAGGGCAGATCCCTGAGGTACGCCAACTGATAATGGGATAGAAGTGGAGGAGGATTCACCAGAGTAAACTCTAAAAGTACGATGGGAGAGATAAGAAGAAAACCAGGAAAGAACAGAGCCCTGAAATCCAAGTGACGACAGAGTATCAAGGAGTTGGCGGTGATCAACAGTGTCAAAAGCAGCAGATAGATCGAGAAAGATGAGGATAGAATATAGACCTTTGGATGTGGCCAGGAACAGTTCATTGGAGACTTTAGCAAATGCTGTTTCAGTTCAATGAAGAGGGTGAAAACAAGATTGAAGTGGATCACGAATAGCTTGAGATGAAAAAGTCAAGACAATGGCGGTGAACAGCACATCCAAGCATATTGGATAGGAAATGGAGGAGGGAGATGGGGTGATAGCTTGAAGGACAGGTAGAATCCAATGAAGGTTTTTTGAGGAGTGGTGTGACTATGGCATGGTTAAAGGCATCAGGAACAGTCGCAGTGGAAAGTGAAAAACAGAGGATATGACAGATAAAAAGGATGACAGTAGGAGAGATAGTGCTAAGTAGATGGGTGGGAATAGGATCAGAAGAACAGGTAGCTAGTTTCGAGGAGGAAATAAGATGTGTAGTTTCCTCTTCAGTGATTTCAGAAAAGGAGGCAGGGGTTGAAAGCGGGTTGAGAGAATGGACTAAGGGAAGGAGAGGTGGAGGTGACTTGGTTGAGAATTCAAGTTTAATCTTGGGAATGTTATCATGAAAGTACTCAGCCAGACTCTGGGGAGAAAATGAAGGTGGAAGTTGAAGGTACTTTGAAGAGAGAGTTCAGTGTGGGAAAGAGACGTTGAGGGTTTGAGCCAAGAGAATTTGTCAACTGGATGTAGTAGTCCTGTTTAGCAAGTGAAACAACAGACTGGAAGGAGGTCAACAAGAATTTGAAATGTATAAAGTCAGCATGGGCATGGGATTTCAGCCAAAGGCATTTGGAAGAGTGGGTACAGGAATGTAGGTAGCAGATTCTAGAGGTCAGCCAAGGCTGGGGTTTTGTATGCCTTACAGAATGGGAGGCGCAAAAGTATCCAGAGCAGAGGAGAATAGTAGTACAGAATGAGACAGCCTCATTGACAGTCTTGGACAACATAGTGGTTGAGAAGAGATTTGAAACAATGGACAGAGTAGAAGATTCCTAAATGTTAAGATTGGACAGGACTGGGGGTGGGGAGGGCGAGGGTGTTTAAGTGTGAAAGATATCAGATGATGGTCAAAGACGGGAAGAGCTGAGGCGTAGAAACTGGAGAGTGAGCAGCTGGAGAAGATAAGATCAAGACAGTGGCCATTTTGGTGAGTAACGGTAGTGGACCACAGCTGAAGATTGAAAGAGGATGTTAAAGTGAGAAACTGAGAAGCATAAGAGTCAGAGGAATCATTAGCATGATTGTTAAAATCCCCAATGAGGGAAGGAGATGAAGGTTCAAGAAAGAAGGAAAGCCAGGCGTCAAAGTCAGTGAGAAAGAAAGGGATTTATCAGGGGGTCGATAAATCACTGCTACTCAGAGACAGAGACGTGAACAGACGGATGGAGTGGACTTTGAAGGAAGAAAAGCAGTGAGACTGAGGTGGAAGAAGAGGTTAAAATCTACAGGACAGTGAAAGTAGTAGCCCAACATCACCTCCGCAGCTAACCAGAGTTTTCATGGCAAAGCCAAGTCTCAGTTAGGGCAAGCAGATGGGAGAGTACGGGAGACAAAAGAGGTTGTGGGTGTAGGAGTTTGTTGCAGACAGAGTGGGCATTCCACAGAGCACATGAAAAAGGCAGGGAAGAAAGGGGGGGAGGAGAGGAACAGAAATCAGATTGGAGACATCACGGTATGACCTGCACGAAAAGGATGAGTGCTGATGTGGAGGACCAGGATTGGGATTGGTATCTCCACTGGAAAGCAGGAGACTGAGCAAGAGAGTACGGAGAAGAGTAGAGAGAGCATGATGACAGCGACGAAGGTGAGATGTACTCAGAATGGAGGTGGTTGAATGGAAGGAAGGAAATGTTGAAGGTTGAGAGCTGAGAAGGAAGAAGGTGAGATGATGAAAGCAGAAGACGGGCAATATGTTCCTGAAGTATAGAGTGGTTTCAGATAGAGAAAAATTGGGAAGGGACAGTACTAAGAAGAGAAAATGTACTGGAGCCATAAGAAGTAACTGGATGTGAGGATATGCAGATGGACTGCAAGTCCTCCACAGCACCTGGAAGGCAGTTGGTGGGAGTGTTGGGCACTTGGAGAGAAGGCCCTGAGCAGATTGAAGTGGACCTGAGAGTCAATCCAGAGAAGGCTGAGAGGATATGCAGGTGGGCTGCAAGTCCTCCACAGCACCTGGAAGGCAGCTGGTGGAAGGGCTGCTAGTCCCCCACAGCACCTGGAAGGTAGCTGGTGGAAGTGCTGGGCACCTCTACCACGCACCTCCCAACCAAAAAAAGGCTTACCAGGGGTTAGGCCGAAGCCAGCATTCCTTTCCCTGAGGGTCACTCTAGGTTTGTCCTTAGGCAAATATCAAGTCTTGGAATTCCCTAGGTCCTTAACCAAAGTTTTCTAGATTGTCTCCAAAGAGAAGTTTTCCTGTAAAGGAAAGTTCAGTAAGACGATGCTTAGAAGCAGTTACTGCCAAGGTCATTTGCTTAAAACTCTAAGATCATAGAGTCTGCCAGATATGCTAATCCTGTCTCCATAGCTAGGAACTCTAAAGGAGCCCAATAGTCTGAATAGGAGTGTCATCTGCTCGCTGAACCTAACAAACAACCTCTAGCTGCAAAGGAACTGCATACAGAAGCTTGAAGAGAAGGCAGAAACTTCAAAAGGATACTTGTAAAGCTGGTTCCAGCTTCCTCTCCTGTAGATCTTTGAGAGTTAAATACATCTAAAGCCGTTGTAATAAAGGCAGGCAACTCTTCCCTGAGAAAAATCCAAACATCTGTGGGATCATCACTTCCAGAGGGCTCTCCCCTTCCTTCAGCACCTTTGGTAGAACTGAATGAACAGATGCTGCTGAAATCCCACCCTCTGAGGGAACAGTGGATGGAGGACAGACAGGAGGAAAAAATCTGGGAGAATCCAAATGTCTCTTCTTTGAAGTATCTAAGTGCTGAGAAAGAATCCTGGATAGAGGCTGGAACAATGTGAGATCTCTAATAAAAAAGCCTGATAAGAAGGGCAAATTCAGGAGAAAATGGGAGGGAACTTGTATCCAAATTAATAGCAGGAGCAGACTGAGAATCTGATGCTGCAATTGAAAGAGGCAGGAGAACGCACCACCGAGGAAGGGCTAGAAGCAGAAGTGATAGGGCCGCGTGAATCCAATATGGCTTAAAAGCAGGAAGCCGGCTAAAGAATCAGTTGGGCCGCTGGACGAAAATGGTGTTAAAGGGGCGATCAAGGAAGACAAAGCCGTAGCGGGGAAATTAAATGAATTCTTTGCTTCGGTCTTCACCGAGGAGGATTTGGGTGGGACACGAGTGCTGGAAAGGGTATTTGAAGCAGGTGAGTCAGATAAACTAAACAAATTCTCTGTAAACTTGGAGGATGTAATGGGTCAGTTCTACAAACTGAAGAGTAGTAAATCACCAGGACCGGATGGTATTCATCCCAGAGTATTAATAGAACTGAAAAATGAACTTGTAGAGCTACTGTTAGTAATATGCAATCTATCCCTAAAATCAGGTGTGGTATCGGAAGACTGGAGGGTAGCTAATGTTTCGCTGATTTTTAAAAAAGGTTCCAGAGGAGATCCGGGAAATTATAGACCGGTGAGTCTGACGTCGGTACCAGGCAAAATGGTACATGCTATTATTAAGAATAAAATTACAGAGCACATACAAAAACATGGGCTGATGAGACCTAGTCAACACGGATTTAGTGAAGGGAAGTCTTGCCTCACCAATCTACTGCATTTTTTTTTTTTTGAGGGGGTGAACAAACATGTGGACAATGGGAGCCGGTGGATATTGTGTATCTGGATTTTCAAAAGGCGTTTGACAAAGTGCCTCATGAAAGACTCCAGAGGAAACTGGAGAGTCAAGGGATCGGAGGTAGGGTATTACTATGGATTAAGAACTGGTTGAAAGATAGGAAGCAGAGAGTAGGATTGAATGGTCAGTATTCTCAATGGAGAAGGGTAGTTAGTGGGGTCCCGCAGGGGTCTGTGCTGGGACTGCTGCTTTTTAACATATTTCTAAATGACCTAGAGATGGGAGTAACTAGTGAGGTAATTAAATTTGCAGATGACACTAAACTATTCAGGGTCGTCAGGAATGTGAAAGATTACAGGAGGACCTCGCGAGACTGGGGGCTTGGGCGTCCAGTGGCAGATGAAGTTCAATGTTGACAAGTGCAAAGTGATGCATGTGGGTAAGAGGAACTCAAATTACAGCTATGTCATGCAAGGTTCTGCTTTAGGAGTCACAGACCTAGAAAGGGATCTAGGAGTCATCGTGGATAAGACGTTAAAAACTTCTGCTCAGTGTACTACGGCGGATAAGAAAGCGCACAGAATGTTGGGTATTATTAGGAAAGGGATGGAAAAACAAACAAGAGGATGTTATAATGCTGTTGTATCGCTCCATGGTGCAACCGCACCTTGAATATTGTGTCCAATTCTGGCCGCCACATCTCAAAAAAGATATAAAGGAATTGGAGAAGGTGCAGAAAAGGGTGACGAAAATGATAAAAGGGATGGAACGACTTCCTTATGAATAAAGACTGAAGGTTAGGGCTCTTCAGCTTGGAGAAAAGGCGACTGAGGGGTGATATGATAGAAGTCTACAAGATAATGAGCGGAGTAGAGCGGACAGATGTGAAGCGTTTACACTTTCAAACAACAATAGAACAAGGGGACACAAGATGAAGCTAGAATAGAGCAAGTTCTGAGGAAGAAGTCCGAGAAAACTTTGATGTACTGTGTGCCGCGTGACAATCTGCAACCCTACTACTACTACTACTATTTAACATTTCTAGAGCGCTACAAAGTGTACGCAGCGCTGTACAAACACAGAAGAAAGACAGTCCCTGCTCAAAGAGCTTACAATCTAATAGACAAAAAGTAAAGCATTTAAATTTAAAATATTTAAGCAGTCAAGCACAAGAGAACAGTCACAGAAGGACAGAAGATGTTGAAGGGTGGTCAGTGTGATTAGGTGTAACTCTGGTTGGAGTAGTGGGAGAAGGTGATAGGAGATATACTATAGGATGTCATTCTGAGGCCAGGCTAAGTCTAAAGCAGGAGAAGGTATTCTCTGCAGCCTATCTGTGAGATGGAAAATGCTCTCTGAAGCTGCTGCTATAAGTTGTTAGTTTTCTCTCCCTGAAAGAGATCCAAGCCACACCCACTAAGTTCAAACTGTCAGTGGGGAGGGTGAGGGGAGGAAATGGCAGTGCTTGATGAAAAAGAGAGCTCAGTTTGATAGGAGATATACTATAGGATGTCATTCTGAGGCCAGGCTAAGTCTAAAGCAGGAGAAGGTATTCTCTGCAGCCTATCTGTGAGATGGAAAATGCTCTCTGAAGCTGCTGCTATAAGTTGTTAGTTTTCTCTCCCTGAAAGAGATCCAAGCCACACCCACGAAGTTCAAACTGGCAGTGGGGAGGGTGAGGGGAGGAAATGGCAGTGCTTGATGAAAAAGAGAGCTCAGTTTGATAGGAGATATACTATAGGATGTCATTCTGAGGCCAGGCTAAGTCTAAAGCAGGAGAAGGTATTCTCTGCAGCCTATCTGTGAGATGGAAAATGCTCTCTGAAGCTGCTGCTATAAGTTGTTAGTTTTCTCTCCCTGAAAGAGATCCAAGCCACACCCACGAAGTTCAAACTGTCAGTGGGGAGGGTGAGGGGAGGAAATGGCAGTGCTTGATGAAAAAGAGAGCTCAGTTTGATAGGAGATATACTATAGGATGTCATTCTGAGGCCAGGCTAAGTCTAAAGCAGGAGAAGGTATTCTCTGCAGCCTATCTGTGAGATGGAAAATGCTCTCTGAAGCTGCTGCTATAAGTTGTTAGTTTTCTCTCCCTGAAAGAGATCCAAGCCACACCCACGAAGTTCAAACTGTCAGTGGGGAGGGTGAGGGGAGGAAATGGCAGTGCTTGATGAAAAAGAGAGCTCAGTTTGATAGGAGATATACCATCGAAAATGAGGTATCCTGAGAAGGAACAGCTGCCGAGTACCTGACGATGCTCCCCATGCCTCACTTTGGGAGCACGACAGACTCTGCCTGAAGAAATTAAGTGAAACTGAACACAATTAACACCCGATGGCAATATAATATTTAAAGGTGTAATCACCCCAGCGGAAAGGCAAATGAACAGTTTCTCTAAGAGGAAAATGGCTGGATTTAAGGAGCTCAACCTCCTCCTATAGTCAGCTATTCATAGCAGAGACATTATGTGAAAATTAGCTTTTTTTATTTTTTGGTCCTGTGAGTAAGTAGAAGCCTGTGGCACCATAAACAAGAATCCACAAACAAAACCAGGAGCTGCTAGGAGACCGTCTACTGCCTGCTGGAGATACAGGAATACTAACTGATCAAGCTGCATACTGCCCTATATAACAGAGTTCAATTGTCCACTATCTCCACCTGCTGATGCTAAGGAAAGCAAAATTATTTACCTGTAGCAGGTATTCTCCGAGGACAGCAGGTTGATTGTTCTCACGATTGGGTTACGTCCGACGGCAGCCTAAGATCGGAAGATCTTCCTAGCAACAAAGTTTGTTAGCCCTCGCGTGCACATGTGCGAACCGCGCATGCGCAACCGTCTTCCCGCCCGTAGCGCGAGTGTGCTCCTCAGTCCAGTAGAAAGCAAAAGACAAGGGAAGACACAACTCCAAAGGGGAGGTGGCCGGGTTTGTGAGAACAATCACCCTGCTGTCCTCGGAGAATACCTGCTACAGGTAAGTAACTTTGCTTTCTCCAAGGACAAGCAGGCTGCTTGTTCTCATGATTGGGGTATCCCTAGCACTCTGGCTCACTCAAAACAACAAACAGTGATCAATTGGGCCTCGCAACGGCGATGACATAACTGAGATTGACCTAAATAGAACCAACTAACAGAGTGCAGCCTGGAACAGAATAAAAATGGGCTTAGGGGGGTGGAGTTGGATTCTAAACACCAAACAGATTCTGCAGCACCGACTGCCCAAACCAACTGTCGTATCGGGTATCCTACTGCAGGCAGTAGTGAGATGTGACTGTGTGGACAGATGACCACGTCACAGCTTTGCAAATCTCCTCAATAGTGGCTGACTTCAAGTGGGCCACTGACGCCGCCATGGCTCTAACACTATGAGCCGTGACATGACCCTCAAGAGTCAGCCCAAATTGGGCTTAAGTGAAGGAAATGCAATCTGCTAGCCAATTGGAGATGGTGCGTTTCCCGACAGACACTCCCCTTCTGTTGGGATCAAAAGAAACAAACATTTGGGCGGACTGTCTGAATGGGCTTGTCCGCTCCAGATAGAAGGCCAATGCTCGCTTGCAGTCCAATGTGTTCAACTGATGTTCAGCAGGGCGGGTATGAGGACGGGGAAAGAATGTTGGCAAGACAACTGACTGGTTCAGATGGAAGTCCGACACCACCTTTGGAAAGAACTTAGGGTGAGTGCGGAGGACTACTCTGCTATGATGAAATTTAGTATAAGGAGCATGAGCTACCAAGGCTTGAAGCTCATTGACTCTACGAGCTGAAGTGACTGCCACCAAGAAAATGACTTTCCAGGTCAAGTACTTCAGATGGCAGGAATTCAGTAGCTCAAAAGGAGGTTTCATCAGCTGGGTGAGAATGACATTGAGATCCCATGACACTGTAGGAGGCTTGATAGGGGGCTTTGACAAAAGCAAACCTCTCATGAAGCGAACAACTAAAGGCTTACCCTCTACACAATAATGAAAAGCACTAATTGCGCTAAGGTGAACCCTTACAGAGTTGGTCTTGAGACCAGATTATAAGTGCAGAAGGTAGTCAAGCAGGGTCTGTGTAGGACAAGAACGAGTATCTAGGGCCTTGCTGTCACACCAGACGGCAAACCTCTTCCATTTGAAAGAATAACACCTCTTCGCGGAATCTTTTCTGGAAGCAAGCAAGACTCAGGAGACACCCTCAGAAAGACCCAAGGAGGCAAAGTCTACGCTCTCAACATCCAGGCCGTGAGAGCCAGGGACTGGAGGTTGGGATGCAGACGTGCCCCCTCGTTCTGAGGGTTGGACAACACTCCAATCTCCACGGTTCTTCGGAGGACAACTCCAGAAGAAGAGGGAACCAGATCTGACGCGGCCAGAAGGGAGCGATCAGAATCATGGTTCCACGATCCTGCATTTCAGCAAAGTCTTTCCTACCAAGGGTATGGGAGGATATGCATACAGGAGGCCCTTCCCCCAATGAAGGAGAAAGGCATCTGACGCTAGTCTGCCATGGGCCTGAAGTCTGGAACAGAACTGAGGGACCTTGTGGTTGACCTGACTGGCAAAAAGATCTAATAAGGGGGTGCCCCACGCTTGAAAGATCTTGCGTACTACTCTTGAGTTGAGAGACCACTCGTGAGGTTGCATTATCCTGCTCAACCTGTCGACCAGACTGTTGTTTATGCCTGCCAGATAGGTGACTTGGAGAAACAAGCTGTACTGGCGAGCCCAAAGCCACATCCTGATGGCTTCCTGACACAGAGGGCAAGATCCGGTGCCCCCCTTCTTGTTGATGTCGTACATAGTAACCTGATTGTCTGTCTGAATTTGAATAATTTGATGAGACAGCCGATCTCTGAAAGCCTTTAGCGTGTTCCAGACCGCTCGTAACTCCAGGAGATTGATCTGAAAACCTGTTTCCTGGAGGGACCAACTTCCTTGAGTGTGAAGCCCAAAGACATGAGCTCCCCACTCCAGGAGAGACGCATCCGTAGTCAGCACCTTTTGAGGCTCAGGAATTTGGAAAGGACGTCCCAGAGTCAAATTGGAGCGAATTGGCCACCAATGTAGGGAGTTGAGAAAACTTGTGGACAATTGGATCACGTCCTCTAGATTCCCCGCAGCTTGAAACAACTGGGAAGCTAGGGTCCATTGAGCTGATCTCATGTGAAGACGGGCCATGGGAGTCACATGAACTCTGGAGGACACGTGGCCAAGCAATCTCAACATCTGCCGAGCTGTGATCTGCTGAGACGCTCGTACCCAGGAAACAAGAGATAGAAGAGTGTCTGCCCTCTCCTCGGGGAGGTAGGCACGAGCAGTCTGGGAGTCCAGCAGAGCTCCTATGAATTTGAGTTGTTGAACTGGAAGAAGATGGGACTTTGGATAATTTATCACAAACCCGAGTAGCTGCAGGAGTCGAATAGTCACCTGCATGGACTGTAGAGCTCCTGCCTTCGAGGTGTTCTTCACCAGCCAATTGTCGAGATAAGGGAACACATGCACTCCCAGCCTGCGTAGAGACGCCGCCACGACTGCCAGGCATTTTGTGAACACCCGGGGCGCAGAGGCGAGACCAAAGGGTAGCACACAGTACTGAAAATGCTGTGTTCCCAGATGGAATCGAAGATACTGTCTGTGAGCTGGCAGTATCGGGATGTGAGTATAAGCATCCTTTAAGTCCAGAGAGCATAGTTAATCGTTTTTCTGAATCATGGGAAGAAAGGTGCCCAGGGAAAGCATCCTGAACTTTTCTCGGACCAGATATTTGTTCAAGGCCCTTAGGTCTAGGATGGAACGCATCCCCCCTGTTTTTTTTTCCACAAGGAAGTACCTGGAATAGAATCCCAGCCCTTCCTGCCCCGGTGGCACGGGCTTGACCGCATTGGCGCTGAGAAGGGCGGAGAGATCCTCTGCAAGTACCTGCCTGTGCTGGAAGCTGAAGGACTGAGCTCCCAGTGGGCAATTTGGAGGTTTGGAGATCAAATTGAGGGAGTATCCTAGCAGGACTATTTGGAGAACCCACTGGTCGGTTACAAGAGGCCACCTTTGGTGAAAAAACTTTAACCTCCCTACTACTAGCAGATTGTCCGGCACGGACACTTTGATGTCGGCTATGCTCGCCTGGAGCCAGTCAAAAACCCGTCCCTTGCTTTTGCTGGGGAGCTGCAGGGGCCTGTTGAGGCGCACACTGTTGACGTGAACGAGCGCGCTGGGGCTTAGCCTGAGCAGGCTGGCGGGCAGGTGGATTGTACCTACGCTTATTATAAACGTAGGGAGCATTCCTCCTCCCCCAATAAAAACGTCTACCTGATGAGGTAGATGCTGAAGGCGTCCGGTGGGAGAGTTTGTCGAATGCGGTGTCCCGCTGGTGGAGCTGTTGTACCACCTGTTCGACATGCTCACCAAAAATGTTATCCCCCCGGCAAGGAGCATCCGCAATCCGCTGCTGGACTCTATTCTCCAGGTCAGAGGCGCGCAGCCATGAGAGTCTGAGCATCACTATAGCATGAGCAGCGGCCCTGGATGCAACATCAAAAGTGTCGTAAACACCCCTGGACAGGAATTTGCGACACGCCTTCAGCTGCCTGACCACCTCCTGAAAAGGCCTGGCCTGCTCCGACGGGAACTTATCGACCAAGTCCGTCAGCTGCCTCACATTGTTCCGCAAGTGGATGCTCATGTACAGCTGGTAGGACTGAATCTTGGACACGAGCATAGCGGAATGGTAGGCCTTCCTCCCAAAAGAGTCCAGAGTCCTAGACTCCCGCCCCGGGGGCGCTGAGGCGTAATCCCTAGTACTCTTGACTTTCTTGAGAGCCAGATCTACAACTCCAGAATCATGAGGCAACTGGGTCTCCGTGGATCCGATATTGGGACTCAGTCTTTTTGGGAATAGTGGGATTACTTAATGGCTTCTTCCAATTCGCCATCAATATCTGCTTCAGGACATTATGCAGGGGAACAGTGGATGACTCCTTAGGTGGCGAACGATAATCCAGGACCTCGAACATCTCAGCCCTGGGCTCATCCTCAGTAACCACTGGGAAGGGAATGGCCGTAGACATTTCCCGGACAAATGACGAGAAAGACAAGACTCTCAGGGGGAGAAAGCTTCCTCTCTGGCGAAGGAGTGGGATCAGAAGGAAGACCACAAGACTCCTCATCAGAGAAATATCTGGGGTCTTCCTCTGCCTCTCACGAGGCCTCACCTTCAGTATCGGACACCAGTTCTTGAACTTTGGTCCGAAGCCGTGCCCGTCTCGACGCCGAGGAACTAAGTCCTCTATGGCGATGTCGAGAAGACTCCCCCCTCACTGCCGGCGACGAAGCTCCCTCCAGTGACGTCGACGGGGAGTCAACTTGGGTGGCAGTGGACGCCGATGCCGCAAGCGGTACCGGCGTTGCAGTCCGCACCATGGGCGGGGAGCCAACCGCCGCATCTTTCGATGGTACCGATGGCGCAAGCACCGGCGGTACCGGAATGGATGGTCGCAGCAGTCCTTCCAGAAAGTATGGAAGTATGGAAGTATGGCTCGGAGGCGCTCGTCTAGAGTGTCTGTCGAGCAAGGCTGTGAGGCCGGTACTGGCGACGAGGACAGAATCTGCCTGGGGTGTGGAGGCAGTACCGGGCTGTCCGGAGAAGAGCGCATTGACACCTCCTGTATGGAGGGTGAGCGGTCCTCCCGGCATCGACGCTTTCCGGGTGCCAATTCCCTCGGCGCCCCGGAGCTCTCGCTACCGTGATGGGAAGGTGACCGATGATGGTGCTTCTTCACCTTCACTTGAAGCACGTCACTGGTACCTCCCAGTACTGACGAAGACGTGGAATCCAAACGTCTCCTAGGGGCCAGGTCCGAAGGAGGTCGGTCCCGGGGGGCCTGTACTGCAGGAGCCCTCGAGGCAGGTGGAGACCCACTCGATGACTCACTGCTACCAGCATGGGATCTCTGGACAGCCATCACCTGCGCTCCGGACGTCGATGCACCCTCCCGATGCCGACATCGATACCGTCGATGACCTCGGTACCGCTGGCTCTGTCGACATCGAAGGACTGGACTGGGCTCCGAACAACAGGTTCCACTGAGCCGATCTCGCCGCCTGGGTCCTCTTTTTTTAGCTGAAGACACAACGTGCAGGCATTGGGACGATGACCAGCTTGCAAACACTGAAGACACGAGACGTGCCTATCAGTGAGCGAGATTGTCCGGTTGCACCACGTGCACTTCTTGAAGCCGCTGGCAGGCTTCAAGGACATGGGCGGAAAAGTCGCGCCGGCGATGTCAAAATTCGCGATGGTGCCGAAAAGGACACCAAAACAGGGAAAAACCCGTACGGGCGGCCAAAATGGCCGCTCACGACAGACAAAGAAAGGAAACTTACGGGCAAAACTAAAGAAATAGAGGTAAAGAAACTTTTTTTAAAAAATATGAACGGAAAACACGAGCGAACTCATTAGAAACACGCCGAAACTTGGCGAAAAAGCGGCAAAAACGCTGCGACGACCTCTCTGGGGCACAGAACTACTGAAAAACAGCTGCCCTGAGCCGCGGAAAAAAAAGAGTCTGAGGAGCACGCTCGCGCTACGGGTGGGAAGACGGTCGCAAATGCACGGTTCGCGCATGTGCACGCGAGGCCTAGCAAACTTTGTTGCTAGGAAGATCTTCCGATCTGGGGCTGCCGTCGGACGTCACCCAATCGTGAGAACAAGCAGCCTGCTTGTCCTCGGAGAATAAAAGGTTACATTTCAGGCATCATATAACTACTTCATATAGGATACATTTTTCTTCATGCAAAATGAAATCCAAACTGAGTAATGTAGCTACAACTTATCCATACTACATATTAACATCCATGGTCCCTTTTCTTATTTTATGTCCTATTGGGTAGTGGTTGAAGGATAGCCTTACCCAATGCTGGATTTGTATGTGGGTGTCTCTCCTCCAAAAGTACATCCTTCACCAATTAAGAGCTTTTTTGCATATTTCCCAGTTACACAACAAAATGTTAACTAAAACCTGAGTGTCCTGTGAGAGAGAGAGCACCATGTAAACTATAATAAATGCCATTATGATCAATTTTACATAAACTTACCATCTGAGGATCATTAGATCTGCTCACCCAACCAGAAATTAGTTTCAGTGTTTCCCTTTTAACTGTTCTCATACTTCTGATCAAGGGTTGTTTTGTAACCATTTCACCTAAATAAACAAACAAACAAACAAAAAAAACACCCCAGTCTGAGTTCTATGCATTTTATTAGTCCTTCTCATGTTCATATAGTAATATAGTGACGGCAGATAAAGACCTGAATGGTTCATCCAGTCTGCCCAACAGTCACATTCATTATCAATTCAAGATTTAAATCAACAATGAACATGATATAAAATACTTGATCACAGCCTCTCTTTGATGTTTCTAGGACAGATCATATAAGTCTGCTTGGCTCTGTCCTTATGTTCTAATTACTGGAATTACTGTCAAAGCCCACGCCAGCCTATCCAAATCAGTGTTCCCATCTGCAGGACAAAGACCATAAAAGCCTGTCAAGAACTGTCCTCACATTCCAAATTATAGGAGTTTCCTCTGAAGCTCTCTCAAGCCCACTCTAAACCAGACTGCTATATACAGGACTCAGACCCAAAGGCGGTTGGTGGCCCAACAGTTTGGGGAGGCTAAAGGGGGCGGGGTTAGGGGGCGGGCCAGGGGTGGAGCTTAAATCCATAATTGTCTGATAACACAGAAAAAATAAATAAAAATAAAAGTCACAATTAATACCTTTTATTTAATTTAGATATTAGATATGTATCATATGTCAAAGAATATAAAGTGGTTGCTCAAAGCATATACTAACCACAATCACAACTGCAAAACACTATGCACAACTTTGTGCAAAAACACACTCAGAACCTTACTGTACCATAAATATTACACTGGGCAGAACCTAATACACCAATATACCACCTATACGGAAAATGCAGACCGTCAACAATATGAAGCAAGGGATCATAATATCACAATTCTCATGTTGAGCCACAAAACACCCTAATTCATGTTTAATGTGGGATAAAATGCCATAAATAACTAAATAAATAAATATAAACTTTTAATGTTGACCACCTAATTCTCAAAGTGGACATATTCCAAACACTATAATGAAAATAAAATGATCTTTTCTACCTTTGTTGTCTGGTGACTGTTTTTCTGATCATGCTGGCCCAGTATCCGATTCTGCTGCTATCTGTCCTCTTAACTCCGTTTCCTGGGCTTCCTTTCTTTTTTTTGTTACATTTGTACCCCGAGCTTTCCCACTCTTGGCAGGCTCAATGCGGCTTACATATTGGGCAATGGAGGGTTAAGTGACTTGCCCAGAGTCACAGGTTTGAAAAAAGACAATTGGGATTATGCACAGCCTGGGAACTGATTGAAGGAACTAAATAAACTCTGGCTATGGTTCAGTCAACTCAGTCAGCACCTACCTCTGCCTCTTCTCACCAAATCCAATGCACTGCGCCTACGTGCCAACAGTTTTTCTGGCAAGAAGTCAGTGGGAGGGGACATCACCAGACACTCTGTCTCTAGTCTTGTTCTTCCCTATGTGAGGACCCTCCCGCGCGTTCCCGCCCATGCGGAGGGACAGGAGCAAGCGCTCGTAGTAGGGAAGGCTGACCGTGACTCCTGACTGGCTGCCTGAGGGTGAGGGGGGGGGGGGCGGGGACTCGACAACTAGGATGGGCGTGTCGCGTGTGGTCGCGTCGTGATGTCGTTGTCGGTCCAAAACAGATCCTGGCTGCGGCTGGGCAGAGCGGCGAGCCTGGGCGGGCGGAACCGGGTCATGTGGGCGTCGTTGTCATGCAAAACTACTGACATCGATCCTTCGGCCGGGGAGGCTTAGCCTCCCCAAGCCTCTGATACCGGGCGCCTATGCTCAGACCGTTCAAGCCAGCCCAGCACCGGTCTTAGTTGATACAACCAGAGTTGCCATCTAAGCACCACTTAACATGCAAACACATATGCAACGAAGTTTTGTTGATTATATCATTCATTTTCTAATTAGAGATCCTCTGTGTGGGAGGCATCCAGCAACCTCTCTGTATAAAAGAGTTTTCTGACATTACTCCTAAGTCTACCACCCTGCAACCTCAATTCAAGTCCTGTATACAGCCTATCTTTTGAAGTGGCAGTAAAAAAAAAAAATCTATATAAATAAAATCCCCCCTCAGACGTTCTGAAGCTCACTCCATCTGTCCTGAACTCCTGTCCTCTTGGTAGGCTAGGCTATTCGGACTACTCACCCTGTCTCAGCCACGCCCATCTGGGCCGTAGGCCACACCCCACCTGCACATAAAAAGCACCCTCAACGTTCTAAAGCATCCTCTGAGGCTTCAACAGTTCGTATGTTCGAAGCTCTGTAACCATTTTTAAGCACACTACATCTCTGCCCGCCCTGACCTATCAGAGAAGGGAGGAGTGTCACAGCTGCACCGCTCTGACCTATCAAAGGGAACTGAAACAGGAAAAGGGAGGAGCGTCACACCGAATGACGGACCTATCAGAGGGAAGCCAAATAGAAGAAGGGAGGAGCGTCGGAGGCCAAGGGGACGGCCATATCTACGTCTCATAGGTTTCCTTGCTTTCATTTCAGTGTATTGTAGCTGTAGCCACTTAGGTAAGTCTAGCAAGCCTGTCAGCTACTGAATACAGAAAGCAAAAGATAGCATGTGGGAACTTGCTCCATTTTGTTCTCTGGAATGCAGTGATTATTATACAAATGGTCTTGCTTTCATTATTTTGGTAGGGGCTGCCTTCATGACTGTCCACAGTCCTGACACCTGACAGGGGGGACAGGGAAGGACACTCACTGTCTCACATACGCACTCGCACACACTCATTCTCACATACACACACGCTCTCTCACAGACACACTCACACCCACTTGCACATTCTCACTCTCACATAGTCACTCTCACAGACACTCTCTCAAACATACACACTCCGCGCAAAACCTTGCTAGTGCCCGTTTCATTTCAGCCAGAAACGGGCCTTTTTTACTAGTCTTACATATTTCTCCTAATCATAGCCTTGCTGATTTTTTTTATCATGTTTGCTGTAATACATTTCCTGGTATCTTGTTGGTCTCCCTTGTTTATATTGTAAGCTTCTGAAAATAGGGACTCTCTCATATATATCTGAACAGAAATGCATACATTAGCTACACTGTAGAAGTTAATAGCAGTATTAATACTGAAAAATAAATTGCAGAGCTTCTTTTCTAGGGTCCTGTAAGTTTGGGAGACACTGGAAATGACACCTATAAAGTTTTAACATTGGAAAAAGCAACAGTGTATCACTCAGGTGTGTGAATTCCTGCCCAGGTGCTATTATACTAGGTGTAGGTGTGTGTGTGTGTGTGTACACACATATATACATATAGATAGATAGATAGATAGTTAAATAAGTAGAAGCAAACTACTTATGGTGGTGGGTTGGTAATGTAGAACCTCTATCCTGCTGTCCTCAAAAAACACTCACTACAAAAAAGAAATTTTGCTTTTTCTGAGAACAAGGATTTTATCAAGTTATCACATACAAACCCAGAAGCAGCAAAAATTGTTTAATTATGAAGGAAAACTGGAAATAAAATAGCATGAGATGGAGCTACATTCAAAGAGATTCCTTGAAAAGACTAATCAAACCCCTCTGCAAACAGTAAGGACATGTGAAATGCGTAGACCGAAGCCTATGTTGCTCCTTTGAAGATCTCTTCTATAGAGGATGACCTTAGCTGGGTTAGACACTGTCATGGCTAACATTATGAGTCTAGAAATACTATTCTAAAGTCAAATCCACCTGAGTATAAACAAGAGAGATAGAATCTGCTAGTCAATTATGATATAAAGGCTACAGTAAACCCAAGTGTACTGGGGCTAAAACAAAAGCCTAGATCAACATTCCTCCTTTTGATCTTGGGCAAGCCACTTAACCATTCCATTGCCTCAGTTTCAACTTAGATTTTAAGACCTCTGAAGACTGAAAAACAAAAAGGCATAGTTATATCCAAAATCTCTTCTATTCCCAAAGGGCAGAAAAATGTTTTGGACCTTGGACCCCTCAAGCTCACAGAACAGAGAAGAAACAGGCAATCCTTATTTATGATGGATGCAGCAGAATTTGTAAACTTTTTATTCCTCATCCTGTACAATAATTCTCACCTCCAATGTTCTGACTTGCCTGGGACCGAGGGCTCATTCCGAGTTGGTCTGCTAGGCTCCGTAGATCAGGCTGACATCACCGTAACCATTATGATGTCAACTTCAGAACCCGGGACAAAACAAAACATGCCTCACAGCTGATCCATGTTGAGAGGAGGGTCGCTGGACATGGGTAGCTGGAGGGGGGCAGGGGAGAGAGGAGGGTCGCTGGACATGGGTGGCTGCAGGGGGGGCAGGGGAGAGAGGAGGGTCACTGGACATGGGTGGCAGGAGGGGGGCAGGGGAGAGAGGAGGTTCGCTGGACAAGGGTGGCTGAAGTGGGCGCAGGGGGAGAGGAAGGTGGCTGGACATGGGTGGCTGCAGGGGGAGAGGAGGGTTGCTGGACATGGGTGGCTGCAGGGGAGCCAAGGAAAACCTTGCTAGTGCCTGTTTCATGTGTGTCAGAAACGGGCCTTTTTTTTTACTAGTAAGTACATAAGTATTGCCATACTGGGAAAGACCAAAGGTCCATCGAGCCCAGCATCCTGTTTCCAAAAGTGGCAAATCCAGGTCACAGATATCCGGCAAGATCCCAAAAATGTACAAAACATTTTATACTGCTTATCCCAGAAATAGTGGATTTTCCCCAAGTCCATTTAATAATGGTCTATGGACTTTTCCTTTAGGAAGCCGTCCAAACCTTTTAAAAACTCCGCTAAGCTAACCGCCTTCACCACATTCTCTGGCAACAAATTCCTCCTTAGACGGTGTTAGAACAACCCTGTGCTTAGCCTTGGGTCTTATGCAAGTCTCAGCATGTGTTCAATATTATTATTATTATTATTATTATTAGTTAATACCTTCATTATCCTGAGATTTAAATGAGCTGTGCACTGATATCTATAGCAGGGGTGTAGCCACTGGTGAAACTGGGCCCACCCAGCAGTGGCTGGCAAAACAAACAAAAAAAAAAACAGCCACCTTCCAGTTTTTAGCAGACCGCAAGACATTCCCTCCTAACCTGCTCCCTCTTCCACAGCCAACACAGTCTTGCAGTCTGGACTCAAGGGCCTATAGCGATGACGTCCTTACCACGCAGTGCAGAAATCCCCAACCATGTCGTGCTGATGGCTTTGCAGCGTCCTGCCTTCCTGTTTCTGCGAGGGAGGGAGGACGCTACAGAGCAGTCAGCATGATGTGGTTGGGACAAGAAGGTTAGATTGAGAATAGGAGACTGCATGACATGAAAAAGTTGAATGGACAAAACAGCGAAGATGACTAACAAATATGAAAATAAAAAATATATAAAAAATGAAGACAATACTCTGATAATAAAAACTTTAAAATATTTAACCATAAAAAATAATGCAGAATTAGGGAGAAAAGGACTCAACACAGCTGTATTTTTCTCTATTTCTACATCAGATGTTTTTTTATTGATATGTATTACAACTTGTGAATGAATTGTATTGAATACGGCTGTATAAACAACTCTCCGGGTGTCTCTTCAGGGAACTTGCAATGCTAAAATTTGCTCGGAACAATATAGTTAGAGCTCAGGTCAGCGACTCGCATCTATGAAATAGTTATTATTATTATTAGCATTTGTATAGCGCTACCAGACGCACGCAGCGCTGAACACATGACACAAAGAGACAGTCCCTGCTCAAAAGAGCTTACAATCTAAATAGTTCCCTGAAGAAATACCTGAAGAGTTGTTTATAAAGCCGTATTCAATACAATTCATTCACAAGTTGTTCTACATATCAATAAAAAACATCTGATGTAGAAATAGAGAAAGACACTCTGTATGGTGAGAAGACTCCTGACGCAGGCCTGACCGGCCGAAACACATCTGTTTTGTCCATTGTTGTTTTTTTGCGAAGATTGTTTTCTTCTGTTTTTTTTTTCCATGAAAAAGTTGAAGCCAAGGAGGTTAACGTCTGTTTCCCCAGCGCAGCCACGTACACACAAAGCAAACAAACCTATGAGCTGCTGCATCCCCATTGTTCTTCTTTATTGTTGGTAGTACCATTTTTATTTTTTTTTTATTTTTATTTATTCATTTCAAAATATATTCAAGCATAATATCTTGATTACAGATAAAGACGATTTAGTATCTTGATAAATTCTTAAAGATACATCTAAAAAAAAAGAAAAAACAATTTTTATAACAAGAAGATCATTACTCGTCTATAGTCCACTATATAGGGGAGAATATCACAATTTTCAGGTAAATATTCCAATTTTGAAGATAACTTCAAATTTTAACAAATGGAGGCTGATATAAGATTACCGAGCAATATACAATTTTTATGGAGTTGAAGTTATTATTGTTCCTGATAATGGAGGATGTAAGTCTCTCAACTTTGTCTCAAGAAAAGAGTTTAATTGATTAGCCTCAAAAAATACATATTTAATTGAATTAAGTTTTATCACGCACTTGCAGGGAAAGTTCAGCCAAAATAAGGCTCCAAGTTGTATTGCTTTTGGTCTCAGCTTCAGAAATTCCTGTCTTTTCTTCTGAGTGTTTCTAGAAACATCCGGGTAGATTCTTATCTTGCAATTTAGGAAATCAGGTCTCTTATTTAGAAAAAATTGTTTAAGAATCCAGTCTCTATCCGGTTGGAGTATGAAAATCACTTTAAGTGTTGCTGTTGTTAGACCCTCATTGTCTCCTTCAATAATCTGAGTCAAATTTAAATCCAATGATTGGATTTTAACTTCCTCCCTTTGTAAAGAATCTTTCTTGCGAAATGGTTCTATGTAGAAAATCTTTGAGATGGGTGGATGTGATTTTTCTGGAATTTTTAAAGCGTCTGTTAAATATTGCTTGAAGGTTATCAATGGGGAAATAGCAATTTGTTTTGGAAAATTTATCAATCTGAGGGCATTTGAACGCTGGTAGTTCTCTAGTACTTCAATCCTATTTTGAAGATACATATTCTCTTTTATTAAATTTATTTGTATTTGTTGAGAATTTTTAATTGCAGAGGAATTAGTTTCAACTTCCTTGCCCACAGATTTTAACATCATGTCCATTTCAGAAATCTTTTCATTATCTAACGTGAATTTCTGATTTAACTGAGTAAATTGTTGGGTAAATGAGGCTTCTAAACCTACAAGCGCTTCCCATATATTATCCAAAGTTATTTGTTGAGGCTTTTCAGGTAGAAACGACTTACTTGATAAATCAATTGTTGAAATTGTAGGCAAAGTTGATTGACCTCCTACTGCTCCAAGCTCTTCCACAGGAACAATCTCTCCTCTCTTCACCTCTGTGTTCTCCACAGAAGGAATCCTCGGCTTCTCAGGCGCCGACTCAGGGCCCGTGCCAGGAAACCCCGTCGCGACTTGCGCATCAAGGGGTCTCTGGTCCAAGTTCGACGTCGTAGCCGGCATAGGAGGAGGAAGCCTCGTCTCGGGGCTAAAAGATATCTCGTGTTCAAGCTGGGGGAACGGGAGACCTCTCCCTAATCCCTCCAGCAGCGAAACAGTCCCCGACGATGTGCCCGGTAGAAGGAAGTGCTCCATCGTTCCAGCTCTAGGTAAGGAGGGAGTAACGGGGCTTGCTCTCGCCCTACCTCTCCTTTTAGGCATATTTTTTTTTAAAAGGTTTCAAACTAGACTAGGCAAAAATGTTACAGGAGTAGAGCGACAAACAGCGGAGCTATCTTCACGACGTCTTACTCAGCCGCCATCTTGGAGTTTCTCCTCGTACCATTTTTATTTAATCAGACTTATATTTTCAAACATGTCAGCTTGTACAGAGGAAGTATAATAACGGAATAACTTTTCATAAGTAGAGTATTAATTTGTTATAAATCGTAATCAGTGTGTCATGGAGGGACAACCTAGCATGTGCTGTATTCGTGCAGAGTTTTATTCTCCTGGTAAAGGGCCAATAAAACTATTTATTTATTTACTTATGACATTTATATCCTACATTAAACATGAATTAGGTTGAAACCTGACACTGGATTTTTCTCCAATCTTGGTTTGGAAGTAGAGAGAGAAAAAGACCTCTTTACTGAGACCCTGTCAGCAGCTATATTTCCTGTACTTCCCAGGCACTATCCAGGTAGTGAGAAAATGTTTAGATAGTTTTATAACTGATCCATAATCAGTTACCTGTCATTTTTATTGAAAAATGTTTTTTATTAAACACACCATCAATAAAGTGAATGCTACATACCTGTAGAAGGTATTCTCCGAGGACAGCAGGCTGATTGTTCTCACTGATGGGTGACGTCCACGGCCCCTCCAATCGGAAACTTCACTTGCAAAGGCCTTTGCTAGCTCTCGCGCGCCCATGAGCACCGCGCATGCGCGGCCATCTTCCCGCCCGAACCGTGTTCGTCAGTCCCGTATGTAGCAAGACAAAGACAAGGGAAGACACAACTCCAAAGGGGAGGCGGGCGGGTTTTGTGAGAACAATCAGCCTGCTGTCCTCGGAGAATACCTTCTACAGGTATGTAGCATTCGCTTTCTCTGAGGACAAGCAGGCTGCTTGTTCTCACTGATGGGGTATCCCTAGCCCCCAGGCTCACTCAAAACAACAAACATGGTCAATTGGGCCTCGCAACGGTGAGGACATAACTGAGATTGACCTAAAAACTTATCCAACTAACAGAGAGTGTAGCCTGGAACAGAATAAAACATGGGCCTAGGGGGGTGGAGTTGGATTCTAAACCCCGAACAGATTCTGAAGCACTGACTGCCCGAACCGACTGTCGCGTCGGGTATCCTGCTGCAGGCAGTAATGAGATGTGAATGTGTGGACAGATGACCACGTCGCAGCCTTGCAGATCTCCTCAATAGTGGCTGACTTCAAGTGGGCCACTGACGCAGCCATGGCTCTGACATTGTGAGCCGTGACATGACCCTCAAGAGCCAGCCCAGCCTGGGCGTAAGTGAAGGAAATGCAATCTGCTAGCCAATTGGATATGGTGCGTTTCCCCACAGCCACTCCCCTCCTGTTGGGATCAAAAGAAACAAACAATTGGGCAGACTGTTGGGCTGTGTCCGCTCCAGATAGAAGGCCAATGCTCTTTTGCAGTCCAATGTGTGCAGCTGACGTTCAGCAGGGCAGGAATGAGGACGGGGAAAAAATGTTGGCAAGACAACTGACTGGTTCAGATGGAACTCCGACACTACCTTCGGCAAGAACTTAGGGTGAGTGCGGAGGACTACTCTATTATGATGAAACTTTGTGTAAGGGGCCTGGGCTACCAGGGCCTGAAGCTCACTGACTCTACGAGCTGAAGTAACTGCCACCAAGAAAATGACCTTCCAGGTCAAGTACTTCAGACGGCAGGAGTTCAGTGGCTCAAACGGAGGATTCATCAGCTGGGTGAGAACGACATTGAGATCCCATGACACTGTAGGAGGTTTGACGGGGGGCTTTGACAAAAGCAAACCTCTCATGAAGCGAACAACTAAAGGCTGTCCTGAGATCGGCTTACCTTCTACACAGTAATGGTATGCACTGATTGCGCTAGGGTGAACCCTTACAGAGTTGGTCTTGAGACCAGACTCAGACAAGTGCAGAAGGTAGTCAAGCAGGGTCTGTGTAGGACAAGAGCGAGGATCTAAGGCCTTGCTGTCACACCAGACGGCAAACCTCCTCCATAAAAAGAAGTAACTCCTTTTAGTGGAATCTTTCCTGGAAGCAAGCAAGACACGGGAGACGCCCTCTGACAGACCCAAAGAGGCAAAGACTACGCTCTCAACATCCAGGCCGTGAGAGCCAGAGACTGGAGGTTGGGATGCAGAAGCGCCCCTTCGTCCTGTGTGATGAGGGTCGGAAAACACTCCAATCTCCAGGGTTCTTCGGAGGACAACTCCAGAAGAAGAGGGAACCAGATCTGACGCGGCCAAAAGGGAGCAATCAGAATCATGGTGCCTCGGTCTTGCTTGAGTTTCAACAAAGTCTTTCCCACCAGAGGTATGGGAGGATAAGCATACAGCAGACCTTCCCCCCAGTCCAGGAGGAAGGCATCCGATGCCAGTCGACCGTGGGCCTGAAGTCTGGAACAGAACTGAGGGACCTTATGGTTGGCTCGAGATGCGAAGAGATCTACCAAGGGGGTGCCCCACACTTGGAAGATCTGGCGCACCACTCTGGAGTTGAGCGACCACTCGTGAGGTTGCATAATCCTGCTCAACCTGTCGGCCAGACTGTTGTTTACGCCTGCCAGATATGTGGCTTGGAGCCACATGCCGTAACGGCGAGCCCACAGCCACATGCTGACGGCTTCCTGACACAGGGGGCGAGATCCGGTGCCCCCCTGCTTGTTGATGTAATACATGGCAACCTGGTTGTCTGTCTGAATTTGGATAATTTGATGGGACAGCCGATCTCTGAAAGACTTCAGAGCGTTCCACACCGCTCGTAACTCCAGAAGATTGATCTGCAGATCGCGTTCCTGGAGGGACCAGCTTCCTTGGGTGTGAAGTCCATCGACATGAGCTCCCCACCCCAGGAGAGACGCATCCGTAGTCAGCACCTTTTGTGGCTGAGGAATTTGGAAGGAGCGTCCCAGAGTCAAATTGGCCCAAATCGTCCACCAATACAGGGATTTGAGAAAACTCGTGGACAGGTGGATCACGTCCTCTAGATCCCCAGCAGCCTGAAACCACTGGGAAGCTAGGGTCCATTGACCAGATCGCATGTGAAGACGTGCCATGGGAGTCACATGGACTGTGGAGGCTATGTGGCCAAGCAATCTCAACATCTGCCGAGCTGTGATCTGCTGGGACGCTCGTACCCGGGAGATGAGGGACAGCAGATTGTTGGCCCTCGTCTCCGGGAGATAGGCACGAGCCGTCCGAGAATCCAGCAGAGCTCCTATGAATTCGAGTCTCTGTACTGGGAGAAGGTGGGACTTTGGGTAATTTATCACAAACCCTAGTAGCTCCAGGAGTCGAATAGTCATCTGCATGGACTGTAGAGCTCCTGCCTCGGAAGTGTTCTTCACCAGCCAATCGTCGAGATAAGGGAACATGTGCACTCCCAGCCTGCGAAGCGCTGCTGCTACCACAGCTAGGCACTTCGTGAACACTCTGGGCGCAGAGGCGAGCCCAAAGGGTAGCACACAGTACTGGAAGTGACGTGATCCCAGACGAAATCGAAGATACTGTCTGTGAGCTGGCAGTATCGGGATGTGTGTATAAGCATCCTTTAAGTCCAGAGAGCATAGTCAATCGTTTTGCTGAATCATGGGAAGAAGGGTGCCCAGGGAAAGCATCCTGAACTTTTCCTTGACCAGATATTTGTTCAGGGCCCTTAGGTCTAGGATGGGATGCATCCCCCCTGTTTTCTTTTCCACAAGGAAGTACCTGGAATAGAATCCCAGCCCTTCTTGCCCGGATGGCACGGGCTTGACCGCATTGGCGCTGAGAAGGGCGGAGAGTTCCTCTGCAAGTACCTGCTTGTGCTGGAAGCTGAAGGACTGAGCTCCCGGTGGGCAATTTGGAGGCTGCAAGGCCAAATTGAGGGTGTATCCTTGCCGGACTATTTGGAGAACCCACTGGTCGGAGGTTATGAGAGGCCACCTTTGGTGAAAAACTTTCAACCTCCCCCCGACCGGTAGGTCGCCCGGCACGGACACCTTGACATCGGCTATGCTCGCCTGGAGCCAGTCAAAAACCCGTCCCTTGCTTTTGCTGGGGAGCTGTGGGGCCTTGCTGAGGCGCACGCTGCTGACGAAAGCGAGCGCGCTGGGGCTTAGCCTGGACCGCAGGCTGTCGAGAGGGAGGTTTGTAGCTACGCTTACCAGAAGAGTAGGGAACAGTCCTCCTTCCCCCATAAAAACGTCTACCTGAAGAGGTAGATGCTGAAGGCTGCCGGCGGGAGAATTTGTCGAAAGCGTTATCCTGCTGGTGGAGCTGTTCTACCACCTGTTCGACTTTTTCTCCAAAAATGTTGTCTGCTCGGCAAGGGGAGTCCGCAATCCGCTGCTGGATCCTATTCTCTAGGTCGGAAGCACGCAGCCATGAGAGTCTGCGCATCACCACACCTTGAGCAGCGGCCCTGGACGCAACATCAAAGGTATCATATACCCCTCTGACCAGGAATTTTCTGCACGCCTTCAGCTGCCTGACCACCTCCTGAAACGGCATGGCTTGCTCAGAAGGGAGCTTGTCCACCAAGCCCGCCAACTGCCGCACATTGTTCCCGCATGTGGATGCTCGTGTAGAGCTGGTAGGACTGAATCTTGGCCACGAGCATAGAAGAATGGTAGGCCTTCCTCCCAAAGGAGTCTAAGGTTCTAGAGTCCTTGCCCGGGGGCGCCGAAGCATGCTCCCTAGAACTCTTAGCCTTCTTTAGGGCCAGATCCACCACACCAGAGTCGTGAGGCAACTGAGAGCGCATCAGCTCTGGGTCCCCATGGATCCTGTACTGGGATTCGATCTTCTTGGGAATGTGGGGATTAGTTAGAGGCTTGGTCCAGTTCGCCAGCAATGTCTTTTTTAGGACATGATGCATGGGTACTGTGGACGCTTCCTTAGGTGGAGAAGGATAGTCCAAGAGCTCAAACATCTCAGCCCTGGGCTCATCCTCCAAGACCACCGGGAAGGGGATGGCCGTAGACATCTCCCAGACAAAGGCCGCGAAAGACAGACTCTCGGGAGGAGAAAGCTGCCTTTCAGGGGAGGGAGTGGGATCAGAAGGAAGGCCATCAGACTCCTCGTCAGAGAAATATCTGATGTCCTCCTCCTCCTCCCACGAGGCCTCACCATCGGTATCAGACACAAGTTCATGAACCTGTGTCTGAAGCCGTGCCCGACTTGACTCCGTGGAAACATGGCCACGGTGGGAGCGCCGAAAGGTAGACTCCTTCGCCAGCACCGGCGAAGCTCCCTTCACCGACGTCGTCGGGGAGTCTTCCTGGGAGGCGGCCGCAGCCAGTACCGCAAGCGGTACCGATGTCGGAGACCTCACCCCGGGCAAAGGGCCAGCCGTCGCCTCGCTCGACGGTACCGGTGGCGCAAGCACCCCCGGTACCGGAGAAGGGCGCAACAGCTCTCCTAGAATCTCTGGAAGAACGGCCCGGAGACTCTCATGCAGAGCGGCTGTGGAGAAAGACTGGGAAGTCGATGCAGGCGTCGAGGTCAGAGTCTGTTCCGGGCGTGGAGGCGGTTCCGGGCTGTCCAAGGTGGAGCGCATCGACACCTCCTGAACAGAGGGTGAGCGATCCTCCCGGTGCCGATGCCTACTGGGTGCCGACTCCCTCGGCGACCCAGAGCTCTCGGTACCGAGGCGGGAAGGAGACCGGTGTCGATGCTTCTTTGATTTCTTCAAACGAAGCATGTCACCGGAGCTTCCCAGTACCGACGAGGAGGACGTAGAATCCAACCGTCTCTTCCTCGGGGCCGAGGCCGAAGAAGGTCGGTCTCGGGGGGGCTGTACCGCAGGAGCCCTCAGGGCAGGAGACCCACCCGAAGGCTCACCGCCACCAGCAGGGGAATGGACAGCCCTCACCTGCACTCCAGTCGAAGCACCACCGTCCGACGACATCAGCAACAACGGAGGTCCCGGTACCACCGACGTCGACGCAGCCTTCCGATGTCTCGGTACCGATGATGCAGAGGGTCGAAACCTCGATGCCATAGACTTCGATGCTGTCGCGTCGATGCACTCGATGCGTCCTGTGCTGTTGTCGACAAAGAGCCCGAGAACAACACGTTCCACTGGGCCAATCTCGCTACCTGAGTCCTCTTTTGTAAAACAGCACAAAGACTGCAGGCCTGCGGGAGGTGCCCAGCCCCCAGACACTGAAGACACGAAACGTGCCTCTCAGTGAGCGAGATTACCCGGGCGCACTGGGTGCACTTTTTGAAGCCGCTGGGAGACTTCGATGACATGGGCGGAAAAATCACGCCGGAGAAATCAAAATTCGCGATGATGATGGAAGGCACCAAAAATAAGGGAGAGAAAACCCATACCGAGGCCAAAAAGGCCTATCCCGAAAGCGAAAGGAAACTTACGCTGGGGGAAAAAACTGGACACACGGGAAGGGACAAAGACCGAAGGTCTCTTTTTAGCGAAATCGCGAAGACGCGCGAGGGTCAACTTGAGGGGCACGAAACGGCGGCAAAACACGACCGTCCCGAGCGCGGACAAAAGAAGAGTGACGAACACGAGCCGGTTCGGGCGGGAAGACGGCCGCGCATGCACGGTGCGCATGGGCGCGCGAGAGCTAGCAAAGGCCTTTGCTAGTGAAGTTTCCGATTGGAGGGGCTGCTGTGGACACAAGCAGCCTGCTTGTTCTCGGAGAATATAATATACACTCACTCAGCCAACCAGCTGCATAGTCGTACAAACAATGTCAACTTCACTTCAACCAGTTTCAAAACATAGGTGATTTTCTCCCCTACCTCCCACCCTCAATCAGTTACCTGTTACTGTTTGCCAACTGCACCTTTTCTGTTTCATTGTTCTAATTTTACATGACAATAGACCTTTTTCTTAAATTTTTTTTTATTTTTAAGTTTATTGCCTCTTCTTGTCTGGACTGACTAAAAATTCTGGTGGCTTGTGTTTTTGGGTCTGTGGGTGTTTCTAGGAACTGTGGGATCACTGGAAGTGTGGCCCGTGTCCTTTAAACCACCGGGGAATTCTTTGAGAGCGGAAGACTCGCCCAGAGGCAGTTGGGACCTGGTCAGTAGGAGAAGGGTGCTAGTGTACAGCATATGCCCAGGTGCAGGTGCACCTGAGCTGTGCTGGGGATAGACTCTCTAAGTGGACGCAGGGCTAGCCCCAGGCGGGTGGCTAGGCACTTCGTGACAATATTGTTTACTACTACTATTTAAAAGAGAGCTATTGAACAATGAGGGCAGACCTACCTTCATGCAAAAGTCCAGAGTCAGTCTAAAGTTACCAGCATTTTTCAGTTCTGTGATATATATTTATTTATTTTTCAAGTCTGTTTGGTAGTAAAAAGCATTTTCTTTTCTGTGTGTGTGTGTGTGTGGGGGGGGGGGGGGGGGGGGGGCAGCAGTAGAACAGATGGAGCTGAATGACATTTACGTTTTCCAAATGGTGATGCATAGCTTGATGGGATGTCCTTTTTGTAAGACCAGAGGAAATAATTTCTTAGCTTCTTGTTTAAAATTAACCAAGGAGGACCAAATCTATTATTCTGTCTCACTGTTATTTCCAGTTTTGGCACAGTGTAAGTCATCACAAGGACAAAATATAAGAAAACCAATGAACTGCATTAGTGGCTTACAGCCCATTTAAATATGCTTAAACAAATGAGAGATCTGCATGATAGAAAATATTTATTATTATTTTTAATTTATAGAAGTCTTTATTGAGCATTGTAGAAAATATATTTTTTTTAATTTATAGAAGTCTTTATTGAGCATTGTAAAACCAGTACAATACTTACTCAACTCAATACAGTACAATAATCCATACTTATGCTTAACCAAACAATGAGTACTTGACAGAAGAAAGCACCGGCTAAATAGCAATGTTATAACAAATACTAATTCTACATCAAAATCTTTCAGTTTTATTGTAGATATATCCCCCTTGCCCTTATCCTAACCCCCCCTCTCTCTTCCCCCACCCCCTTCCTTCCATCCTGTTTATACACCTTTTATCCAGAGCACTCTTTTAAAAAGGGTTCCCAAACCCTTTCCCATTTGGACAGAGTTTTTCTTTTCACAGCAGTTAATCTCTCCATCTCACATATGTATCTCACCTTGGTTATCCATCTCACCATTGGGGGAACCAGCGGTGATTTCCAGTTCTGTGCTAAGTTTATGCGAGCTGCGTGCAGGGATCCTCTCAACAAGAGCCACTGGACAGACGTAAAGGCCTCTGGCCGCTGCCCAAGAAGACCAAAGGATGCCACTGTACAGACCTGCCCACCCACGCCTGAAGACGCGACTGCACCCCTCTCCAGTAGGCCTTCGCTTTGGGGCAAGACCACCAGATGTGTCCCATGGTACCCACTTCCCCACAGTTCCGCCAGCAGCCCTTTGACACCTGAGCAAACATGTGATGCAGTCTGACCGGTGTCAGATACCATCTATAAAAAAACTTTTATAGCATTCTCTTGCATAGCCACTGCTAAGGAGGAGCTCAAAATCCCCTTCTCCAAAGTCAGCCAGCCTGTGTCCGATAAAGTAAACTAACTCCTGCTCCCACCTCTTCCTGTGTAATAGGGACGGTTTAGTACATGTCACCTGGTATGCACACAGGAAAGATATCATTCCTCGCGTACCCCTCAAGTCTACACACACCTCCTCCATCGGATGTATATCACGCTGCAAACATCCTATATAGACTTGCCCTTTCAAAAAATGCTGCAGCTCTAACGATCACCAGGCTGGAGCCCAAAGTCGTCCACCAATGTCTCAAAGGATACAATAGTCTCTCCCACATGCAGCTGCCCCAACATGTCCAGTCCAGAGTTTGCCCACCTGCAAAAAGTAGTATTTCCTATACCGGGCTCGAACAAAGGGTTATCCACTATCGATGCCAGGCCTGACACCGGTGGGTGACGTTCTGAAAACATAAGGTCCCAACAGTAGAAAGTAGCCTGAACTGTGAGTGGGAACCTGTCCACTCGTCCCCTATGTTTACCAGCAAGCCACATTAGGTGCCCTAATTTCCGAGAGCCCACCAGGGATTGTTCAATGTCTACCCACAGTTTGTGATCTTCTTTCCTAAACCAGTCCACCGCAGCTCTGGACTGCGCCGCACAGTAGTACCAGAACAGGTTGGGCACCCCCAACCCTCCCTCACGCTTACTCTTATACAGAAAGGCACGGGGCAACCGTGGTCTCTTCTGATTCCAAACAAAACGGATCAGAGTATCCTGTAAACCCGACAGAAAAGATCGAGACAACCGCAAAGGAAGGACCTGAAATAGGTACAAAAGACGGGGCAAAATGTTCATTTTAATTGCAGCAATCCTCCCGAACCATAATAGACCCATAGACATCCATCCATCCAGGTCCCTCTGCACCTCCCGCTTAAGAGCCGGATAATTAGCCGCAAACAGCTCAGACAGATTACCCGGAATCTTCACTCCAATGTAGCATAGTTCACGACCCTCCCACTTAAATGCAAAGGACGTCTTCAATGTTTCCATCAATCCCACTGGTACTCCCACAGCTAATCCAGTAGATTTACTGGCATTTAATTTATAACCAGATACCCGGGTATACTCCTCTATCACCTTCATTAAGTTAGGAAGAGAGTAATGGGTTTGTTAAGGACAGGAGCACATCATCTACAAATAGTGCGATTTTATATTCCTGTGCTCCCACCCGTACTCCAGCAGTGTCATCATTTTTTCGAATAGACACCGCCAAGGGTTCCATTGCCAGGGCAAACAGTAAAGGGGATAACGGGCACCCCTGCCGGGTTCCCCGACATAACAAACGCCCACGAGTTCCCACCATTTACTCGCACACAGGCCTGTGGCGAGGAACACAATGCCTGAATCCAGGATCTATAAAACTGACCAATCCCCACTCTATGCAAAACCTTGTCCAAGTAACCCCAGTGAACCCGGTCAAACGCCTTTTCTGCGTTTAATCCGAGCAACACCACTGGCCGGGCTTTTGTCTGAGCTGCATACAGGAGGGTCCACCGTTCGGAGTATCTTGTCCATAGCCTGTTGCTTGGCTACAAATCCAACCTGATCCGGGTGGATTAAGCTAGGAAGCACATTCCCCAGATGGTTTGCCAGAACCTTTGCCAATATTTTTACGTCCGCGTTGAGTATTGAAATGGGTCGATACGAGGCACACTCAATTTTGTCCTTGCCTGATTTTGGTATTACCGCCCCCCCCAAGCCTCCATCATGGTCTTAGGAAGAGATGCCCCTTCTCTCACTGAGTTAATAAACTCCAACACATATGCCTTTAAAAATTCATTCATGAACCCGTCCAACCCTGGCACCTTCCCCGTCGGTAGCGCTTTAATAATCCGAATGACCTCGTCCACCCGCACCGGATCTTTAAGTTCCCCCCCTCTGCGATTCAGACAGGACCAATAGTCCCCTTGCTGCCAAATAGTCGTCAATTTCTCCAGTCTGTACCGCAGCATTCTCCTTATATAGAGTCTCAAAATATTGGGCGAAACGTTCCCTGATCTGTACTGACTTGTGTGTCATAACCCCCCTTGGCGTCCCTTACTCTCGAAATGTGCCGATCTGACCTCATCTTTCTTAATTTGGTAGCCAGCAGCCATCCAGGTTTGTTAGTACATTCATAGTGGACCTGTTTCATCCTTGCATGCACAAATTGCAAACTTTCCTCATGCAGCGCAGCAATTTCCAGTCGCACCGCTTGTAGCTTTCGAAAGTCAGACACCGAGCCTGATGCCCTGTACCTGCCCTCCAAAGCACCCAGTCTTTCCATACATTGGGTCTAACGTGCCTTGTGGACCCGGGCCTTCTGACTCGCACATTTGATAAAATACCCTCTCGATACTGCCTTAAAAGTATCCCACACCATACCCAGTGTCGGTCCCGAGTCCATATTGATATCAAAATATTCTTTCAAGACTGGAATAAAACTGGCCACGGTTTCCGGGTCCTGCAACAAGCTATTGTTGAATGTCCATCTCTTTTCTCTCACCTCCTCCCTCAAAGAAGGAATAATAGTCCAGGTCAGGGCGTGGTCTGATATGGTAATGTGACCTGTCCCCAACCCCCAATCTATCCCTCACCAAGCCCAACCCCCCTACCCAACCTCCCCCCCCCTCCATCCACCCACCAAACACCCTCCAGCATTGCATGGGAAGTGAAAGTAACCCACAGAGCAAACACGCCGCCCAAACCCTCCCCCACACTTCAAACACAAACCCCACCCCTTTAATTCAAAGCTAATGTAAAACACCACCCCCAACCTTAACACCACAAATAACTTTAATCCCCTCTCAGTCTCCCAACGTTCATCGACCAAGCCAGCACTATTCAATAGAATATGTGAACATATGTAATTAACATCAAAGTCCTCATTTTACAATCAGGTCTGAGCTCTCGGTGACTTCAATTTCTGTGGGACTCTCTTCCACTTCTGCAGGCGTGCCTTAGTCGTAGAAGCCATCTCTGCAGGCAGCGTCTCTGATGTGGTCAAGCCAGCCCCATGCAAGCACTTCCATGCATCAGCCACATTCCGATTCCGACACTGCTTTCCCTTAAGCTCAAAACAAATGGCGAATGGAAAAGCCCATCAGTAAGCAATTTTTTCCTTATTCAAAATCTCGATCACCGGCTTCATAGCACACCTCTGTGCTAGTGTAAACACAGAGATCTTGAAACACAAAGACCCTTGCTTCATTATATTCCAAGGCGGGGGCGCTGACGAGCCTTCTGCCACAACATTTCCTTAAACGCATAGGAGGAAAAGCGAACAAGGATGTGCCTGGGTTATCAACTCGTTTGCCCTGCACTCTATGTGCCCGATCCATAGCCGCTGCAGTTGGATCCCAGGCCTCGCCCAAAATTTTTTCACACAGAATCCGCACCAGCACCTGAATATCTTCCATGTCTCCGCTTTCAGGGATCCCGCGGAACCGCAAATTGTGCCTCCTTCCCCTATTTTCAAGGTTGTCAAGTTTATATTTAAGTTCCTCAGATTGCTCCTGCAGCTGCGATATACGCGATCCCAGCACACCATGCTGCTCCTCCTGCTAGTCCACCCGCTCCTGCAGGGTTTCCACCCTACCTCCCAGCTCTCTGAGATCCAAACTGATGGCATCCACATGTTCCAATATTTCCACCCGAGATGCTTTTATTTCTTCTTGTATCGCTTGCAAACATCTAGAAACATCAGTCGACGTGCTTTTCGTTGAAGCGGGTCGCCATGGCGCCACGTGGGAAGCAGCTGAATCCGAGTCCGACATTGCGGGAGAAACAGGGCGTGAAAGACTCCTCGCTGTCTGTCTCTTTGATGCGCGCGCGCCCTCCCCCGATGCTGCGACGAGGATAGTTTGTTCATTTTTGCCAGCAGAGCACACTGAACTTTTCCCGATGAGTTACTCACTGAAAACAGGCAGCGAACATCGCAGATGGTGTTACAATAAGGTAGGGAAGTGTAGGAGCTAAAAGCCTAGGCAGCCATTCACCTCCGTGACGTCACTTTCTCCCTCGAAAATATTTATTATTTTGACTTATGAAAACCACTTGCCCCTGAAACATGCTCAAAACAGAATAAACCATTTGTACAAAAGAGATGAGGTGAAGATGTGATTCCATGTACCCCAATGAAAGGAGAGTTTAATTTTAATTCAATTTTACTATATTCCTTCTTTATAATACCAGGCTTCCCAAGGCAGATTACAACAGTTAAGATGAACCCATCAGGAAACAGGACATCCTCACTGAAATTTGGCCATGTGTTACTATATTGTATAGAACAGTGTGGAAAATGAGCACAAAATCCAGACTTTATTAGTGAAATTGCCCTGGTAGCAACTCTCCCCAGTCCTCCCAAAGTACTGGCCCTGACATCTACAATCTTTATAGAAGTACAAGGAGAATTTCTGGTAGTGTTCTGCATTCAAGTCTGGTTTTGGGGGTTTCAGTTGAATTTTATATATATATATATATATATATATATATACACACACACACATATATTACACATACACATATATTACATATATACATAAGTATTGCCATACTGGGAAAGACCAAAGGTCCATCAAGCCCAGCATCCTGTTTCCAACAGTGGCCAATCCAGGTCACAAATACCCGGCAAGACCCCAAAAACGTACAAAACCTTTTATACTGCTTATCCCAGAAATAGTGGATTTTCCCCAAGTCCATTTAATAACGGTCTATGGACTTTTCCTTTAGGAAGCCGTCCAAACCTTTTTTTAAACTCAGCTAGGCTAACTGTTGCCTTTACCACATTCTCTGGCAACGAATTCCAGAGTTTAATTACACGTTGAGTGAAGAAAAATTTTCTCCGATTCGTTTAAAATTTACTACATTGTAGCTTCATCGCATGCCCCCCAGTCCTAGTATTTTTGGAAAGCGTGAACAGACGCTTCACATCTACCCGTTCAACTCCACTCATTATTTTATAGACCTCTATCATATCTCCTTCTTAGCTGCCTTTTCTCTAAGCTGAAGAGCCCTAGCTGCTTTAGCCTTTCCTCATAGGGAAGTCGTCCCATCCCCATTATCATTTTCGTTGCCCTTCTCCGGGCCTTTTCTAATTCCACTATATCGTTTTTGAGATGTGGCAACCAGAATTGAGCACAATATTCGAGGTGCGGTCGCACCATAGAGCGATACAAAGGCATTATAACATCCTCATTTTTGTTTTCCATTCCTTTCCTAATAATACCTAACATTCTATTTGCTTTCTTAGCCGCAGCAGCACACTGAGCAGAAGGTTTCAATGTATCATCAACGACGACACCTAGATCCCTTTCTTGGTCCGGGACTCCTAATGTGGAACCTTGCATGATGTAGCTATAATTCGGGTTCCTCTTTCCCACATGCATCACTTTGCACTTGCTCACATTAAACGTCATCTGCCATTTAGACACCCAGTCTGCCAGTCTCGTAAGATCCGCTTGTAATTTTTCACAATCCTCCTGCGATTTAACAACTTTGAATAACTTTGTGTCATCAGCAAATTTAATGACCTCACTAGTGACACCCATCTCTAGGTCATTTATAAATATGTTAAAAAGCAGCGGTCCCAGTCTATTGGTTATCTAGTTTGTATTTGGTGAGGGTCTGTCTGTGTTTTGTGCGAGTGACTAATGCCAGAATAGTGTTTCTGTGTAAACATCTGTGGTAATCTGGCCTGTTTGGTATTCCCAATAGGTGTATGAATGTTATAGAGCCCACTACATATTTATGGTGCTTCCTTTCCAGAGGTATGGTCCTTCTTATGTGACTGGGTTATGCCAGAATGCTAGATTTGTTCTAGGACTTAAGTGAATTTTTGTTCAGTTTTGTATTACTTTACAATATACTGACAAGTTTTATGTTGCAGTTACTGAGATTTTATTAGAAACAAATATTTGGCTTTGTACAGCATGTTTTATGGGGGAAATGTCCTAGCTCTGCTATATAACTATTGTTGTGGGAGAGGCCAACTGATTCTTATTTATTTTATTTGTTAGGATTTATTTACTGCCTTTTTGAAGGAATTCACTCAAGGTGGTGCACAGTAAGAATAAATCAAACATGAGCAATAGGCAATTGCAGCAGTAAAAATATTCAAATAATATAAATCAACAATACGTAATAGAACATTTCAATGGACAGTGAAGGGTATAAGCAAAGATGGAACATATAGATAAGGTAAGAGAGTAAGATGAGTTAGAAAATAAGGTGACTAATTTAAAGAAAGGTACACATGAGGTCAGAGAGATGGTTAAATGTTATATCAGCTAGGGTAGGAGTGGATAAACATGTCCTGCTGCAGTATGTGCAGCCCGTGTCACTCCTTGTGTGAGTGAACCTAACAAGTTGCTTCTTCCATTCTTATAAATGCAGAACATATTTTTGGATTTAATACTGTATGGAGGAAGCATATGTATGTTGAGGGACTATGGAGGGAGTTGTGGTTTATTGGGGGCTGAAGAGTGCAGCTGTTGAATCCTGTACTACTGCTCTAACTTCAGTTATTTGTTGGGGGTAGGATGGGATGTAACAAGGGTCAGAACAGTGGTAGCGCAGGTACCGGGATTTATCTTTTAAAAAGTTGTCAACCTTAGGTGCATCATTCACATAGCTGGTGAGGATCTCCAAGCCCATCCCAACTGAACACATCCACACTCCGTCTAACCCTCTGTCAGAAAACCATGGCAGTCAGTTGTGGTGCTCCCAACTGCTAATACCAGCACTGTAGGCATACTCAGTACTTATGCATATTCAGTTCATGAAATAGAACCAAGCGTGCCTGTGACTGCTATGCTTTTCTAAATATGGGTCGGTGGGCTATGGATCTTTACCAGCTAAAGTATTTAACTTTTAAAAGTGGTGGTGGTGGTTGGGGGGGATAAGGGAAGAGGAAACGCTTTCCCACACAACCTACCCACTGGTCCACCCAAAAATTGCATTCTTTTTTTTTTTTTTGATACATTTGTACCCCGCTCTTTCCCACTCATGGCAGGCTCAATGCCGCTTACATGGGGCAATGGAGGGTTAAGTGACTTGCCCAGAGTCACAAGGAGCTACCTGTGCCTGAAGTGGGAATCAAACTCAGTTCCTCAGTTCTCCAGGACCAAAGTCCACCACCCTAACCACTAGGCCACTCCTCCACTGATCTATCAGTGTCTCTGCGCACTATTAGCTCAAGTGCAAAATTTGTTTCAACATAGGGCACCTACAGACAGCAGTGCACAAAATTGTGTCTACAAGTGATGCTGAGCTGTATGCAAAGCTTTCTGCACTTTATCCATTGGCATGCAAAGCATAAAAGGGGACAGAATTCAACGAAATTGGCAAGCAGAAAGAAATGTAAGACCATAAACACTGGATCATATTTTCATAGAACTGAGCTTTAAAAATCCCTCACCAACCAACTGCTTTCTATGGGTAGCTGTTAGGTTACAAAAAGCAGATCCCCATCACATTCCAAAAGCCACCCTTCTAGATGTCTGGCAAATTAGAAAGCAAGGAGGTGGAGCACAGGGTTTGAACTAAGCAGCTAGCAAAGTATGATACCAAAAGGTGCCTTCAAAGTCACCCTATACAAATATCCTAATCCACACACATCCTGTATACAGAATCCACCTGCTCCGGATGCATACTTATCTAGCTCATCTACACCTACAACCCGAAAGGATTAAGGACAGTTTTCTCAATCCTCACCACCACACACACTTCACATATACATTTGATTCAACTATATCCCAACTCCTCCACAACAGATACTTTATAACACCTAATACATAACCCTGCCAACATTGCTCCACTTCACATATACATAACTTCATTTTTCCCAATCACTCCAACATAGAAAATCCCTCCACACTTAATTATAAAAATCTCAAACTCCTCCCAGATACACCCAACCCCCATAAATACATACAGCCCTATATTCTCCATAACCCAAACTCACATTCACAGCTAAGGATAGAGTAGAATGAAAGGTAATAAATAAAAACATAAATAAAGCAAGAGATAGGAAAAAAGACTTAAGGTTCTGTCTTTGGAAGCTGATCAAAAAAGTATTTAGTCCAACAAAAACAGTATCTTATTTTGCTCTATTTCTACACCTACAGCACCCTTGCCCCTCTCTTCTACGAGTCCATGTTGGAAAGCATTTCCAAAGTTATGCCTCTGTAGCTTTCCCTATATTTCTTCTAAAAACATCTTTAGAGTTAACTAGCTTTCATCAACAAAGCTTGATTTAATGGCATTGTATCCTATTAATGAATAAAGAGGGAAACTGACATCAAACCATGTGAAAATATTAAAATATTTACAAACATCTAATTTTAGAGAGGCATGTTTCAGAAGTTTATTAAAAAAAAAAAAATTAAACCAGAACTTATGAGTTGCAAAAATAATAAACGTCTTCAGAGACAAACAAATGGTTGAATTCATTCATTACTCCAAAAATGATCTTCCATATCACTAGTGAGGAGAATACAAAGCATTTTCTTGAGAAGTCTTACCATTAGCTTGAATAGCAGCTGAAATGTTCTCACTCAGGCACTTGTACACATTCAGCATATCTAAATATATCCTTCCCAACTGAATTACAAAAGGGTGGCCAACAGCTTTGCAGGCTCTTACATTTGTTTTCAAAATGCTGCCAAGCTGCTTGACTGTTTCAGGATCCTTAAGGATATCAACATTCTGTTGGAGAAAAAAATAATTTCTAATTTCTCTTTAGTTTTGTGTATAAAGTACCAAACAAAATTTTCATTACACAAAATACAATTAGCTTTTAGGTACAGACAGACATAAATGCTACTTAAATAGCTTCTCATTATAAAGGAACATATCTGTTATTCTGGATCAAGGTCTCTTCATTGTGAACCAATGGAGATTACCACCTTACTCTATCCCCCCTTGGTGGAGGGGGGGGGGGGGGTTAGAGAAAATCTAAGAAACGAATAAATCAGCAGAGAAAATTTGTCTTCTCAGTTCTTGCAGTGTAACTTCAAGTTCACTTTATTCAATATTCCACAAATCAATCAATGTTCAAACACTTTATAAGCAGCCTAGTTATAAAAACACCTAAACCAAATCTTAGCAAGGTAGTTACTATTTAAGTGTGGAAGAAAGCAAAACAGAAAAAAATTATAGCAGCTGTATGTTGTCAAGGATAAGAAAAAAAAAAAATGCTCACCCTAGCATAATCACTATGGCAAATAGAAGTAGTGTAGTGCTGCATCTTAAAGGCAAAATTGTACACCTGGCACAGTTATAGGCTATGGTAAACCTGTACATGGGCCTACTGCAACAGAAGATAAACCACCGAAGCTATTGAAAAAAACAAACAAAACCACAATGACTAACTGCATTTAGGTGGACCCCTGAAGACAAAAAGAAAAAATAATTACTATTTTAACACTACAAATCCTATGTTTAAACCTACGGGATTTTTCAAATCATCACAGTGTAGGAGAGATTCTTGGTTGTTACTGAATTTCTATTCATGACTGTTTTGAATTCAAACAAAAGTTTTACAATACTCTTGATGCAGGCAGATGATAAAATATGGCCGTATTGGGTTACTGGTTTTAATATGTTTTACCAGCTTTGCCAGTTTTAAATTTATCTGGTTGTTCAAGATTTTGTATTTACCATTTACAACAGCAACCTCAACTTAATGAAGAAGTACTAGATTTAAACTTGGGAAACCTAACAGGTTTTCTAGAAACTTCGCATTCTGAGCCATTAACGACCTCCACTCTTATGGTGATTTGCTGTCTGTACTGACAGAATGGCTATAGTTTAAGAATCATTTAAAATTGCTTCTTAATAAAGTTTGGATTCTGTTTTGGCTGGGGAGCAGGATGAGACTGCTGGGCCCTCAACTGTCTGGAGAGAGCGAGAACCCTAACCCTGATTTGTCTGGGAGGAGCAAGAAGGTGGACAATATCTATACATTTGAGAGTAGTAGGACTACAGAATGTTTCTTTTCAAAGTACTGCCTTATTTATTTATTACATCTAACTTCCCATTACTTGTGCACATCTCTTTTTTCTTCATTAGGGTCAACTTGCCATTTTTTGAAAGATGCACTCTTTTGCTTTCACTACCTCTTCCACCTCACTATTAAACCATGTTGGTCATCACTTCATCTTCTTTCAACCTTTTTTTTTTTAATGTGTGGGAAATTTTGTGTCTGGGCTTCATGCAAACTTTTGACCTTGGCAAACTGCTCCTCTTAATTTTTCTTCTCATTTTGCTACAACACTTTTTTTTGTCTCTTCCTTCCAGTGATAATTACTAGTACCTAGAAATATCATTACCATTATTGCTTGACACCAGGTCTTGTGTACAAGTACTGCAGATCTAATCCTTGCTTTCAGTCTGTTCCTGCTTTTTGAACTCAGGAACTAGTCAAAATCTTCAGGACTGCCTTTATAGGCAGATTTAGAGTTAAGGTTTATTGGTCACTTGTTGGGCAGATTAGATGGAACATAGAGGTTTTTACCTGTCGTTAATTACTATGTTATTTTTTCCCAAATATGAGCTCAAGGCCAATTACATTAAGTATATAAGATATTTTCCTGCCCAAATGTGCTCAGAATCTAATTTGTGCCTTGAGGAACTGCAGAGTAAATTGAAGTGACTAGTACGCTGTCACAAGGAATGTCAGTGAGAGAAGGAGTTGAACTATGGTCTCCTTGATTCACAACCCACTTTTTATTTGTACCACCTTTTCTTATGTAGCCAGGTATCAATCTGGCCATGACTTGTAACAGAATTCAGATAGTTACTCACCTGTAGCAGGTGTTCTCTGAGGACAGCAGGATACATATTCTTGCAGATGTGTGACATCATTTGACAGAGCCTGTGCAGGAACGCTTCCCCGATCATTTTCCAGAAGCTTTTGGAAGCACTGCACGTGTGCACATTCCCCACATGCCTGTCATGAGGAACCTAATCAGTTTAATATGTACAGCTTACAGAATTGAATTCCAAGAGGAGGTAGGTGGGTATGAAAGAATATACACCTTGCTGTCCTCGGAGGACACATGCAACTGGGTAACTTTTCTCTGAGGACAGCAAAGATGCCATATTCTCACAGAATCCCTAGCTAACCAGACAGCCTCAAACAAAAACATGAATACTAACAGGGCAGCGCTTATGGGGTTCTGGAACAATTTTCTTTTTAAAATGAGGTAGCCTAGAACAGAAAAAAATGGGCCTAGGGGAGTGGAATTGGGCTCTAACCCCAAAGAGATTCTGAAGGACTTTCTGGAGACTTGTTCCAGACAGTTATATGTGTGTTTGGCCGGAAGATCATGTTGCATCTCTGCTAATCTCCTCTACGGAGGCTGATCTCAAGTGGGTTACTGACTACCATGACTCTGGCATTACGAGTCATGACATACCCCTCTGGAGTTATTCCCAGCCTGGGAATAAGTAAAGGAAATGCAGTCTATTAGCCAATTCAAGAGTGTGTTTGCTGACGGCAGCCCCAATGCTATTTGGGTCAAAACAAAGAAAAGGCTAGGTGTAAATTCTATGGGCCAAGGATATCTTACAGTCTAAACTGTGCAGTGTGCTTTCACCTTTGTGGGCATGAGAAATATATTAGCAGAACAACTGACTGTTAAGGCGGCACTCCACCATTACCCTAGGAAGGGGCTTAGGATGTGTGCACAAGACCTCTCTGTTCTTGAAAAACTCAGTGTAAGATAGATCAGATAGTAGAGCTTGGAGCTCACTGACCCTGTGGGCTGAAGTGACTGCAATAAAAACAGGACCCTCTAGGCCACACACTTCAAGTGACAGGTATCCAGCAGCTCAAAAGGAGCTTTCATCAGCTGGGTTAGCGTGGCACTGTGATCCCACAACACTGTAGGGGTCTTAATGGGAGATTTCAACAGAAGCAAGTCCCTCATGAAGCAAACTAAGGGTTCAGCAGAGAGATGGGTTTATCTTCTATTAGCACAGAGGGAAACCCTAATAAGAGTTAGCCTTGAGACTCGACTCTTGATAGATGTAGAAGGCACTCAGTTTTTGTGCAGTAAAGGAAAAGGAGTCTAACGCCTTGTCCTTACATCTGATGGCAAACCTCTTCCCCTTGAAACCATAAGACCTTATACCGAGATCTTTTCTACAAGTCAGCAGGACCCGAGAAACACTTTGGCAAACTCAGGGAGTCTGCTACTACCCACTCAACATCCATGCTATGAGGGAGAGGGACTGGATGTCAGGATGTAGAAAAGATCTCCTGTACTGAGTGAGGAAAATTGTGACACACTCCATGGAGTTTTGGAGGCAAGCTCCAGAAAGAGTGGGAACTAGTTCTGTCTTAGCCAATAAGACACTATCATCAAATTTATGGTTCCCTGACCTTGATTGAGTCTCAGGACAGTTTTTGCTATGAGGGGTATAGGAGTACACATACAGAAGACCCTTCCCCTAGTGGAGGAGAAAAGCACCTGAGGCTAGCCTGCCATGTGATCCTAGTCAGGAGCAGAACTGAGGGAACTTCTTGAAGTGAGCCTCCCCCCCCCCCAAAAAAAAAAAATATATATCAAGGAGTTGCCTTACTCTTGAAAAATCTTCTGGGCTACACCCATGTCCAGAGACCACTTTTAAGGTTGTATGACCTGACTCAGCCTTTCTACCAGAGAGTTGTCCTTCCTTGCCAGGAGAATTGGTTCTCCAACCAATCTCTGAAAGCCTTTAGCATGCTCCAGACTGCTCTTAGCGCCACAATGTTTATCAGCGCCTGAGCAGACCAGAGACCTTGAGTGTAGAACCCATCTATATGAACTCTCCATTCCAAGTGGGATGCATCCATCATCAATGTCTTTTGAATTTTAGGAATTTGGAGGTATATTGCAATGAACTAACCACCAAGATGGAAGACTCCTTGAAAGAGTTGTGACAGAAAATACGTCCTGTAGGCCCCCCTGGTACCCATTGGTAAGACAAGGCCTATTTGAGCTTGCCTCAAATTGAGATATGCCATGGGAGTTACATGGCCTAATATCTGCCATACTGACACCTGACTCTGGTGCACTTCTGTAACTACTGAAGTCAGAGAATCTTTCTGCTGCTGTGGGAGAAATGCACAAGCCTGAGTTAAATCTAGCAGGGCTCTTATGAACTCCAATCATTGGGACAGGTGTGTTGGGATTTGTGACAAAGTATGATGATCCCTAATAGATCAAGCACCTAAATGGTCATGTGCATCAATGACTGATGGGCTCTTGACCAATCAATAGTCCAAGGGGGGATAAACATGTGCACCCTGTATATTCCTTCCTCTGCTTGGTTTGCAAGCACACAGCTGTCATAAGTATAAGTTTTGTTTCTCCCTACTACTGCTTGTACAGAGTGCATAATTTTCTTTTCCAGTAAATAACAAATGTTATCCACTGTTGGTAAATCACATGACAAGGAGAAACTCATGAGGAACTGAAGCTATACAACCCACATATGGCAGATAAAAATTGATTTAACCTTGACGGTGAGGCTGAGGACCCTCCAAAAGGAGGAGATATTTCTCAACAAATATGTGTTTAGGGGAAGAGGAGCCCAGGTGGTTCATGCAATATGCACTGTATGAAGCTATCACGCATAAGGGATAAGGGAATGACCAAATGAGCACAAAGTGTGCATGTGAATTGGAACAGGAGAGGTTGGTAAGAATACAGGAAATAACATTTTATGTATAATGACAAAAACAGGAAAGGTAAAATTATGTATAATCATACCTGATAATTTTCTTTCCATTAATCATAGCTGATCAATCCATAGACTGGTGGGTTGTGTCCATCTACCAGCAGGTGGAGATAGAGAGCAAACTTTTGCCTCCCTATATGTGGTCATGTGCTGCCGGAAACTCCTCAGTATGTCGATATCAAAGCTCCATCCGCAGGACTCAGCACTTAGAGAATTACACCCACGAAGGGACACTCTGCCCAGCTCACCACCGCCGAAACGGGGGAGGGAATTAACCCAGCTCATCCCCACACAAGTGGGGGAGGGGAATCCGTCCAGCTCATCCCCGCGGAGCGGGGGAGGGACACCACACCCGCCGATGCGGGGGGATCTGGCTTATCCTGCAACCGCAACCGCGGGAGGAGCTGACTGACCCTAACACCGCCGAAGCGGGAGGGGTACAAAGCTGCCCTACAGCCGCACGAAGCGGGAGGGAGTGCCGGCAGAATTTATGTCTCAATCCAGCCCCGTAAAACGGAGGGGAGAGGAATGCAGCAGCTCACTGTAACACAAAGTCGTCTCAACTCTTGAAGAATCCAAGTGAAAGAAGAACTTGAACACGAAGTCCTCCTGAAGTAACTGAAGGCTAAACTTGAACCTAAAATTCAACCAGAATATAAACAGTACAGATATCTGGGAGGGGCTATGGATTGATCAGCTATGATTAATGGAAAGAAAATTATCAGGTATGATTATACATAATTTTACCTTCCATATCATCAAGCTGATCAATCCATAGACTGGTGGGATGTACCGAAGCAGTACTCACCCAGGGCGGGACATAGAAATCCCTGACCTCAACACTGAAGCTCCAAACCGGGCCTCCGCCCGTGCAGCCACAGTCAAACGGTAATGCTTGGAGAATGTATGAGCCGAAGCCCACGTTGCCGCCTTGCATATCTCTTCCAAGGAGACGGATCCGGCCTCTGCCATCGAGGCCGCCTGAGCTCTCGTGGAGTGAGCCTTCAGCTGGATAGGCGGCACCTTCCCCGCGGCCACATAAGCCGCTGCAATGGCTTCCTGGACCCATCTTGCCACTGTAGGCTTAGCAGCCTGCAGACCCTTACGAGGACCTGCAAACAGGACAAACAGATGATCCGATTTCCGGAAATCATTGGTCACCTCCAAGTATCTGATGATGACTCGTCTCACATCCAGATATTCAAGAGCGGAGTACTCCTCTGGGTAGTCCTCCCTACGAAAGGAAGGGAGACAGAGCTGCTGATTCACATGGAAGCGAGAACCAATCTTGGGCAGGAAGGAAGGCACTGTGCGAATAGTCACTCCTGCCTCAGTGCACTGCAGAAAAGGCTCTCGACATGAGAGCGCCTGGAGCTCGGAAACTCTTCTGTCTGAAGTGATAGCCACCAAAAAGACTGCTTTCAACGTCAGGTCTTTCAGAGATGCCCTCGACAAGGGTTCCAAAGGCGGCTTCTGCAATGCTCTTAGCACCAGGTTGAGATTCCACGCAGGCACCACTGAGTGCAGAGGAGGGCGCAGGTGATTAACTCCCTTGAGAAAGCGCACCACATCTGGCTGCGAAGCCAGGGAAGCACCCTTCAGGCGGCCCCTGAAGCAAGCCAGAGCCGCTACCTGGACTTTAAGGGAACTGAGCGACAGGCCTTTCTCCAGACCTTCTTGCAGGAACGCCAACACTGAAGAAATTGGAGCAGTGAAGGGAGAAAGTGAGCCTGCTTCACACCATGCTGCAAAGATACGCCAAACCCTGGCGTAAGCAGTAGAAGTAGAGCGCTTCCTCGCTCTCAGCATAGTGGCGATGACCTTGTCTGAGAAGCCCTTCTTCCTCAGACGCTGCCGCTCAATAGCCAGGCCGTAAGACCAAAGGGAGAGGGATCCTCCATCACCACGGGACCCTGATGTAACAGGCCCTGCTCCACTGACAGCCGCAGAGGATCGTCGACTGAGAGCCTGAACAAGTCCGCATACCAGGGACGTCTGGGCCAATCCGGACCCACTAGGATTACCCTGCCGGGATGCTTTGCCACCCGGTCTAGCACCCTGCCCAACATGGGCCAGGGCGGGAACACATAGAGGAGCTCTTGTGTCGGCCACTGTTGGAGAAGAGCATCTACTCCCAGGGATCGAGGGTCCCGTCCTCTGCTGAAAAAGCGCGGCACTTGGCCATTGGCCGATAACGCCATCAGATCTAGGCTCGGCTGGCCCCAGCGCTTCGTGATGTCCAAGAACGCCTGAGCAGATAGTTGCCACTCTCCGGGCTCCAAGGTATGGCGACTGAGAAAGTCCGCCTTGACATTCATGACTCCGGCAATGTGGGCTGCTGAAAGCTGCTCCAGGTTCGCTTCCGCCCACTGGCAAAGACTCATAGCCTCCTTGGCTAGAGGGGCGCTCTGGTACCTCCCTGGCGGTTGATATAGGCCACAGCCGTGGCATTGTCCGACAGGACCCGTACAGGCTTCAACACGAGTACCGGGATGAACTCCAATAACACCAAGCGAATGGCTCTGAGTTCCAGGAGGTTGATAGACCACTTGCCTCTGCAGGAGACTAGAGCCCCTGCGCTGTCCTTCCCAAGCAGTGGGCTCCCCAGCCCATCAAAGAGGCGTCTGTCGTCACGACAATCCACTCCGGGGTCACCAGAGGCAATCCTGCAGACAACTTGTCTGTCTGCGTCCACCAGCTCAGCGCCTTGCGCACTGCTGGGTCCACGGGAAGGCGCACAGCATAATCCTCCGACATCGGAGTCCAGCGCAGCAGCAGAGATAGCTGTAGTGGTCTCATATGAGCCCTGGCCCAGGGCACTACTTCCATCGTGGCCGTCATAGAGCCCAACAGCTGCACGTAGTCCCAAGCCCGAATAGGAGAGGCTACTAGGAACTAGTCCACCTGAGCCTGAAGCTTGACAATCCGATTGTCTGGCAGGAACACTCTGCCCACTTGGGTGTCGAATCGAACTCCCAGATACACCAGGGACTGAGTCGGGCGCAGCTGGCTCTTCTTCCAGTTGATGATCCATCCCAGGGAGCTCAAAAGAGCAACTACCCGGTCCATAGCTTTGCTGCACTCTGCATAAGAGGGGGCTCGGATCAACCAGTCGTCCAGATAAGGATGGACTTGTACTCCTTCCTTTAGCAGGAAGGCCGCTATGACCCCCATTACTTTGGAAAAGGTCCGCGGAGCAGTAGCCAACCCGAAAGGGAGGGCTCTGAACTGGAAGTGTCGTCTCAGGACTGTAAAACGCAGAAAGCGTTGGAGAGGAGGCCAGATGGGAATATGCAGGTACGCTTCCTTGATGTCCAAGGAAGCCAAGAACTCTCCTGCCTTCACTGCCGCTATAACAGAGCGGAGAGTCTCCATGCGAAAGTGCCTCACTTTCCAGGCCCGATTGACCCCTTTGAGGTCGAGGATAGGCCGGACAGAACCTCCTTTCTTTGGAACCACAAAGTAAATGGAGTAACGTCCCTTGCCAATCTGATTTTTTGGCACCGGAACGACCGCACCCAGGCGGATCAGGTTGTCCAAGGTCTGCTGCACTACCACAGCTTGACCGGAGACTTGCAGGGAGAGAGTACAAACCCGTCTCTTAAGGGTTGGCAGAACTCTAGCTTGTAGCCGTCTCTGATGACTTCCAGCACCCACGCGTCTGAAGTTATAGTGGTCCACTCGCCCAGAAACGAGGACAGCCGTCCTCCAATCTGCACTGGGGCGTGGACCAAGGCCCCGTCATTGGGTACGAGACCCTGGGGGAGGACCGGAGGGAGCACCTCCGGGACGGCGGTCTCTGCGAAAGGAATGCTGCTTGGGGGAGAAATTCCTCTTGAAGGAAGAGGGGGCAGAGGAACCCGACTTGCCCGGGCGGTATGGAGGTATCGGGACGAGTACTAACCCGAGCCCTGACCTCTGGTAATTTCTTGCCCTTAGACGTGCCGAGATCGGTCACGATTTTGTCCAGCTCGACCCCAAAGAGCAGCTTGCCTTTAAAAGGCAATCTAGCCAGGCGGGATTTAGAGGCGTGGTCAGCAGACCAATGTTTCAGCCAAAGCCACCGCCGCGCAGAGACTGTCTGAGCCATGCCTTTAGCTGAGGCTCTCCAGACATCATACAGCAAGTCTGCCAAATAGGCTAAGCCCGATTCCAGGGCCGGCCAATCAGCCCTCAAGGAATGATCCGAGGGGGAAGCCCGCTGCACCATAGTCCGGCACGCCCTGGCCACATAGGAGCCGCAAACTGAGGCCTGCAAACTTAAAGCAGCTGCCTCCAAGGACGACCTTAAGGCCGCCTCCAATCTTCTGTCTTGGGCGTCCTTTAGGGCCGTGCCACCTTCCACCGGCAACGCCATTTTCTTAGTCACCGCAGTGATTAAAGAATCCACGGTAGGCCACAGATAGGCCTCACGTTCACTCACAGCCAAAGGATAGAGGCGGGACATAGCCCTAGCCACTTTAAGGCTCGTTTCCGGGACATCCCATTGAGCCGCAATTAAGGTGTGCATGGCATCATGCACGTGGAAGGTTCTAGGCGGGCGCTTCGTCCCCAGCATAATGGCAGAGCCAACAGGGGCTGAGGGAGAGACGTCCTCCGGAGAGGAAATCTTCAAAGTGTCCATGGCCTGTAACAACAGGTTGGGCAAATCCTCTGGGCTAAAAAGCCACGCTGCAGAGGGGTCATCCGCTCCATCCGAGCGGGGATCTATCTCCTCCAAGGAATCCGCAAAGGATCGTTGGGAGACCTCAGACACGCTGCCCTCATCTACATCGGAGGAGACAAAAGTCCTCCAAGGCCTGGAAATCAACCCAAGGGCGTTTACCTCTGGGAACCTCAACCTCTTTATCAGAAGAGGGAGCAGGGGCAGCGTTTTGCATGAGGAAAGCCTGATGCAGCAGCAAAACAAACTCGGGGGAGAAACCCCCCAGACTGTGCACTTCCGCAGCCTGGGCAACAGCCCTAGGCGCACTCTCAACCGGCGCTCGCAATAGCGGGGGAGAGACATGCTGCGCATCCAAAATGGCGTCCGGCGCGAAACTCCGTGAAGGAGCCGCGCGGGAAGAACGGCGCTTAACTTTAGCCGCTTTTGTGCCGTCGCCCAAATTAAGGGCGTTCATGGCATTAATGTCTCCAACCTCAAGGGCGGCCCCGAAGAAGCCGTCCGAGCCGCGTGGCCGGCCAAGATGGCGGAGGCGAGGAGCGGGGGATGGGCGTTTATGGCGGGAAAAAACCGCCACGCCGGAGGAACGACCGGGACATTCATCGGTCACTAAACTATCACCCATCAAGGGCGAATCAGGTTGTAAAACCCCCACATCCCCTCTAGAAGCGCTCCAGCGATCCGGGGAGCGACCCTTTGCGCCCTCGCCCTCAGACGCCATTGCCACGAGGAGAAGAATCGGGGAACCCCCTGCCCGCTATAAAAAGGTAAAATTACCTGCTTGCCGCTCCGAGCTGTAACGAACTGGTGTCCCAGTGAGTAGCTGCAATGAACGTTTAAAGAAACGTCGAATTAAACGCCTTTAAAGACGTTTAAAAAATTTTTTTTTTTTTTTTTTTTTTTTTTTAAACGGAGCCAGCGGGAGGGGGGAGAAAAGGAGGGACCTGGCACCACCAGGTTTGCACTTGCTCAAAAGAGCCCTCAACCCCAGGCCTCAACAAAACCTAAGGATTAGGCTTGGAGGCCTAGCCAGAGCTGCTGCTGTGTGTGACCACCACCTGCTGAGATAGAGAACATACTGAGGAGTTTCCGGCAGCACATGACCACATATAGGGAGGCAAAAGTTTGCTCTCTATCTCCACCTGCTGGTAGATGGACACAACCCACCAGTCTATGGATTGATCAGCTTGATGATATGGAATATCCTTTTATGTACAATAAGTAAGAATAAGAGAAATCACATGTTTTAGAAGAAATGAAACTTATAACAGTATATAAGTGCAGAATGAGAAAGCCAAACTAAGCAGCCTTGTAGCTCAGCCTGAACATCTTGCTGGCAGTGTGACAAAACTGCTCCAGAGGGAACAATCACTTTTGTACTGACTTAGAGAAATAGCAATAAAGATTTTACTTATCTGAGTCTGATTGTCCCTCTTATACCAGCCAAAGAGATTTTTCTCTAAGGCTGAAGTGTCTTCCCCTCCCAAGGGGCAAGGGACAGGAATACAATCCATGTCTGCATAGAGATGCTGCAATGACTGCTAAGCACTTTGTGAATACCCTGACTGCTGCCATGAGACAAACAGAAGCAAGTCATATTAGATGCCCTTGATGCCATGGCTTCTTGCCGTGCAAAGTATTCCATGTGTTCCTTGAATCTACCCATGAGACGTTCCTTGAAGATCACCACCGACAAAAACGGCCTCAGTTTGGTCATATCCTTCAGAGAAACCTGAGGTGTTCAGGGGCAAGGAAGGCTGATGCATCCCATTCACTATCACGGAGGGCAGCTACTCTCACATTGGGGGTGCTTTGAGGGCATCTGTGACCTCAGTGCCTCGATGCTTTTGGCACTGTGCTTTGCCGGGGGGAGGATGAGGTGTGATGCCACTTACACTTTGGCCTCCACTCCACAATCCACGTCAACATCTTCCTTGGCACTGAGATTGAGAATGCCAAACTCTGATGTCCTCTATTGACGCTTGATATTGAGGTCGGTTGAGACCCTTTTGTTTGGTGCGCCCCAATGTCTGGATGAATCTCCTGAAGCAATGAAGGCAGGTGTTCCCAACCCCAATGTCGATGGACGAGACTTCTTATCTATCTATAAACTTACTAACCTGCACATATATTAAAAACATATATAATACAATCAAAAGCCAAGGTAAAAAATATTGAAAACTGTAAAACAAATTAAAAACAAAATAAACAAAAGCTTGCATAAAATGAAAAAAAAAAAAAAAAAAAAAAACCAAGACTCCTAAGTTAATCAACTCATGTAAGTTTATCTTAAAACATAGCAAATCCTATTCCATATACCTGTTCAAACAGTGTCTTCAGTCCTTTTTTAACACTCTCAAGGTTCTGAGCGAATCTCTGATTCATTGGTAGAACGTTCAATAAAACTGGGCCAATTACCTTTAAAATTGATTTTCTATACACCTCTAGTTTAATGAATTGAGTAGACTGTATTAAGCTTTGAACTGCAGTTTGAAAATCTGAAAAAGATAGCAAATTTCTCAATCTCCTGATCTTTCTTAACTTACAAAGAAAGACTACCTGAATGATCTTTTTAATCTAAACCCTTGGAGGAAAGGAGAAACAGGGGTGATATAATACAGACATTCAAATATTTGAAAGGTATTAAATTACAAACAAACTTTTTCCAGAGATAGGAAGATGGTAGAACTAGAGGGCATGAACTGAGGTTGAAGGGGGGGCCAACACAGGAATAATATCAGGAAGTATTTTTTTCATCAAGAGGGTGGCACATATGCCCTCCCACAGGAGGTGGGGGTGAAGAAAATGGTAACAGAATTCAAAAATGCGTGGGATAAACAGAAAGGAATCCTGTTTAGAAGGAAATGGATCCAAAGAAGCTTAGCGGTGAGTAGGTGGCAGCACCATTAATTGGGAAGCAAAGCCAGTGCTGGGCAAACTCCTATGGTCTGCGCCCTGAGCATGGCTGAACAGATTTGGATGGGGTGCAGCAGGGCTTTTCAGGGCTTCGATGACAACTTCAGAAGTTTTAGAACAAAGACAGTGCCAGGCAGACTTCTACGGTCTATGCCCTGAAAATGGAAAGGACAAATCGAAGTCAGGTATACCTATGAAGTATCACATCATACTTTATGCTACAAATTTATCTTTTTGGGCAGACTGGATGGACTGTCATCTACTATGTTACTATGAAATGTCTTACTTAAAGCAGAATCAAGACACCCAAATTACAAATTTTATTCAATATGGGGATTGATATATTCAACATGGGGATTGATATAACCAAAAGCCCTTACAGGAGCAGTTTACTTTGGCAAAAACAAACATTTGGATGCTCTTACCCCTTGTTTGCCATGGTCATTTGGAACTTGGATCACTTTCACCCTTGTTTTTTTTGTTTGCTTTTTCTGTGGAAGCTGTGAGACCCCTTCTATTTTTTTCCTGATTGATATATCCATCATAAAAACCTCTGTTATGTCATCAAATAACTAGACATTTACCTAATATAATGGAATAGGTTTTCCCCTTCCATTTTCCTTTGCCTATGTTTTTTCTTTTTTCCTTTCATTGAGGCTGTATATGCTGTCTAAGTCTGTATTTGTATTTCGTTTTTGATTGATGCTAGTTTCTTGGAAAAGATGGCATTTTCTGTTGTCAAGTGTTCTACTTGAGATGTAATATAAACTTGTTATAAATAAATAAATAAAATGAACTACACAATAGAAATATTTGGGTCTTACTCATATTCAGCTTCAGGTGATTTACTCACATCTATGCTCTAAGCAAGTAGATAACCTTTGAAATGAATTAGCAACTGGTTGATCAATCTGAATTAAAATTTAAAGGTCAACGGCTTATAATCTATATTGTAAGTTTAAACAATTCAAAAGACAACAAAGAGGCAAAAGAAATACTAAAAAGTACTGCAGACAATGCTGAACCCTGTGGAACTCCTATGTGACAGCCTAATTCATCTGATATCACTTCATTACGTACTGAGAAAGCGAAGATACTTACCTGTAGCAGGTATTCTCCGAGGATAGCAGGCTTAACATTCTCACAAGTGGGTCGACGATCCGCGTTCCCGGAAATCTGTAGATAGCCAGCAAAGTAAACAACTGTTCACAGCCTTCTGTGGCACGCAATGCGCCTCACTGCATGGGCGGAGTACCCTCCCACCCGCAATGTCTCTGCGTCGTCAATTTAATACAACAGCATAAAAATGAAACAAAATACGAAGAAACAACTCCAAGGGGAGGTTGATTGTGAGAATGTGAAGCCTGCTGTCCTCGGAGAATACCTGCTACAGGTAAGTATCTTTGTTTTCTCCGAGGACAAGCAGGCTTACCATTCTCACATGGGGAATCCCTAGCATCCAAGCTCACTCAAAACAACAAACACCGGTCAATTGGGCATTGCAACTGCAAGGACACAACAAAGATTAACCTGAAATAAAATACAACTAGATGAGGGTGCAGACTGGAACAGAATAAAACGGGCCTAGGAGGGTGGAGTTGGTTCAAAACTCTGCTGCCCGTCTCGTCTTCCGCCAGGGTCGCTTTACTCATACTACCCCTCTCTGGCTCCCTATCCGTTTTCGCATCCTGTTCAAACTTCTTCTACTAACCTATAAATGTACTCACTCTGCTGCTCCCCAGTATCTCTCCACACTCGTCCTTCCCTACACCCCTTCCCGTGCACTCCGCTCCATGGATAAATCCTTCTTATCGGTTCCCTTCTCCACTACTGCCAACTCCAGATTTCGCGCCTTCTGTCTCGCTGCACCCTACGCCTGGAATAAACTTCCTGAGCCCCTACGTCTTGCCCCATCCTTGGCCACCTTTAAATCTAGACTGAAAGCCCACCTCTTTAACATTGCTTTTGACTCGTAACCACTTGTAACCACTCGCCTCCACCTACCCTCCTCTCTTCCTTTCTGTTCACATTAATTGATTTGATTTGCTTACTTTATTTATTTTTTTGTCTATTAGATTGTAAGCTCTTTGAGCAGGGACTGTCTTTCTTCTATGTTTGTGCAGCGCTGCGTACGCCTTGTAGCGCTATAGAAATGCTAAATAGTAGTAGTAGTGGAGTTGGATTCTAGACCCCAAACAGATTCAGCAACACATTGATGCCCAAACCAGCTGTCACACTGGGTATCCTGTTCAAGGCAATCGTGAGAAGTGAATGTGTGGAATGAAGACGACGTTGCAGCCTTGCAAATCTCTTCAATGGAGGCAGATTTTAAGTGGGCCACTGACGCGGCCATGGCTCTGACACTGTGAGTCGTGACATGACCTTTAAATTCAGCTTGGGCATAAGCGAAATAAATGCAATCTGCTAGCCAATTGGAAATGGTGCGTTTACCAATGGCAACTCCCCTCCTGTTGGGATCAAAGGAAACAAACTGGGCAGACTGTCTATAGGGCTTCGTCCGCTCCATGGTAAAAGGCCAATGCTCTCTTGCAGTCCAAGGTGTGCAAGTTGCTTTCGCCAAGGTGGGCATAGGGTCGGGGAAAAAATGTTGGCAAGACGATCGACTGATTCAGATGGAACTCCGACACCACCTTCGGCAAGAACTTAGGGTGCGTACGGAGAACTACTCTGTTGTGATGAAACTTAGTACAACTTGCATCCACTACTTACTAAGGCTTGAAGCTGACACTACGGAGGTGAAATAACAGCCACCAAGAAAACGACCTTCCAGGTCAAGAACTTCAGATGGCAGGAATTCAGTGGCTCAAAAGGCGCTTTCATCAGCTGGGTGAGATTGACGCTGAGATCTCATGACACTGGTGGAGGCTTGACAGGGGGCATTGACACGCCCTCTACTGCTTGACCAGCTGGAGAAAACGCACGGCCAGCTCCGGAGGGAATGTATGAATCAAGTCGGACAGCTGCATCATCGAGTTGCACAAGTAGACGCTCGTGAAGAGCTGGTAAGATTCAATATGGGCGATGAGTATAGTGGCCAGATACATCTTTCTCCCAAAAGAGTCCAGGGTTCTAGCTTCGGGGAGCCGAAGCATAGTCCCTAGTACTCCTGGCTTTTTTGAGAGCGGCATCCACCACCATGGAGTTGTGGGGTGACTGAGACCTCACCAACCCAGGTTCCCCGCAGATCTGATATTGGGTATCAATCTTCTTGGGGATCACAGGGACAGAGGGAACGTCTTGAGTAACTTGTGGAGAGGAGCCATCACTGCCTCCTTAGGTGGAGAGGTGTAATCCAGGACCTCAAGCATCTTGGCCCTGGACTCGTCTTCCACTTCAATGGGGAATGGAATGGCCTCTGCCATTTCCTGTACAAAGGAGATGAAGGAGAGACTCTCAGGTGGCGATAGTCTCCTCTCAGGTGGAGGGGAAGGCTCAGAAGGGATCCCATAGGACCTATCGGAGAAGTACCTGGGATCCTCTTCTGATTCCCACAAGCGTTCCTCTTCAGTATCGGACAGCACTTCCCTCAGGGATGTCCGAGACTGAGCCCGCCTTGACGTGGAGAACCTATGTCTTCTAGAACAGTGTCGAAGAGTCGCTCCTTCCTCAACTCTGGTGAAGCTTCCTCCACTGACGTCAAAGGAGAGCTGGCCTGGGTGGCAATGGACACAGGAGCCAACACTGCAGGCTGAGGGCAAGTCCGGGCCTCAGTGAGAGTCATGGCAGGCATAGGCATCCCAAATGCACATCGTTGCATCAATCACTCCAAAGGTTCAGGGAGCAAGGCCACCATCGGTAAAGGCTGAGGGGCCGGTTAGGGTCAGGTTGTCGATCTTGGCTGCTGGGACCTCCTGGATGGAGGGAGAGTGGTCCTCCCGACGTCGACAGTTTCCGGTGCAGATTGCCTCAGCGTCCCAGAGCTCTCGGCACCGTGCGTCGAAGGAGATGGGCATCGGTGCTTCTTGGCCTTCTACTGATGCACCTCATCCAAACTCCTTGGTGCTGATGAGAAATCACTGAATCCTCATGTTGCCTCGGTGTTGGGCCCGATGATGGTCAGTCTCGGGAGGGCCTGCATAGCAGGAGGTCTCGAGACAGGTGGAGACCCACTCGATGCCTCACTGCTCCCAGTGTCTCGGAGTTTCACAGCAGCCATCCCTACCTCGACTCTCAAGCTTCCTTCGATGTCAACACTGACCTCGATGTTGATGCTGAGGTAGAAGAACAGGACCAAGCTCCAAAAAGTTTCTCTTTTTGAGCCTCTAAGAAATTTGTGTCCTTTTCTTCATATAAAGGCAAAGGACACAATTTGCCGGGCTATGGTCGGGCCCAAGGCACTGAATACACGAAGAATGTGTATCAGTACCTGAGATGGTCTGGTTGCTCCGGGAGCAACGCTTGAAGCCACTGGGAATCTTCGATAACATGGAGGGCAAAATGGCTCCGGCAAAATCAAAAATCGCGATTGTGCCTAAGAAAGAGGGAAAGGAAGAAAAAAAAAAAAAAAAAAAGAGGGTAACCCTGACCGAGCAGGCCTAAATGGGGGCCAGCAACGAAAAAGAAAGAAAACTTTAATGCGGGGCTAAACTTAAGAAAATAAAGGAAACTACTATTTTTTAAAAATAATAATAAAAACAAAACAAAAAAAAAAGAAGAGAAAAAAAACTCTGAAAACGTGGTAAGGCTCTTTCTGGGCATGTGAGGAGTGATGTAAAACGCAGCCACTTCCTCGTGCGGAAAGAAATAAACTAACGACACACTGCGGGCGGGAAGGCACTCTGTGCATGCGCAGTGAGGTGCATCGCGCACCTCAGAACGCTCTGGAAAGATTTTTACTTTGCTGGCTATCTACCGATTCCCAGGTGACGTGGATTGTTGACTCACTTGTGAGAACGGTAAGCCTGCTTGTCCTCAAGAATTTTCTATTCTCTAAAAAAAAAAAAAAAAACTCGAACCACTGGAGTACCAAACCACTCGAACATATTGATTTAAATCTTTTAACCAAAATTCCATGATCAATGGTATCTACGGAAGCTGATATATTCACCAAAACCAGACTACCTTTATCAAATTCTTCCCTTATAAAATCTAAGAAAGAAATGAGAAGGGTCTCATATCATGGTTCACTCAAAATCCAAATTGATTTATGTCAAGAATTATTATTTCTATTGAGAAACAACAAATTGATCACAGACCCCCTTTCTCAATTACTTTTGCTAAATAAGGTAATGATGAAATTGGTCTGAAATTCTCCACTAATTTAGGGTCAGATATACTTTTGATAAGCGGTCTCACCGCTATCTTCTTGAGTGTCTCAGGTAACCTACCTTCTATCAATGATTAATAACTATTAGAAGAAAATCTATAAATACTCCTTCCATGGCTTTGACAACAACAGAAGACAGCTCTTTAGTACCTGATTGAATCATCTCCATGACTTTGCTAAAAAATGCTTTCTTTGCATTCTAACAGTTCTATATCTTTGAACCTCAAGATTGTATTCCTCAAGTGTATCCCTAGAAGGATATTTCCTCCATCTTCTCTCAACTTGTCTTAACTTACATTTCTGTATCTTAAGTTCTTCCAAAAATTAAGAAACTTTGTGGAAGCAATTAATCTAGTGATTTTGCAAGGGTGCTATATCATCTAAAAGTCCTGCCTTATTCCATAAATTCACAGATTCAACTATATCCAGAGTCATCAATTAGGCAATCTAGAGGATTACAGCAGACTGCAACTCAGCAATCTAACAAGAATCTTGACAAAACACCCTAGGGTTGGCCATAGTTATTTTGCCTTTAAGAACTGACAATGTAAACTTAACAAAACAATGATCAGACCGCGGTACTGATAAAACTTCACAACTAGCTAAATATATAACTGGTTTTTATCCACAAAAATCAAATCTAAAATATGGCCTCCAGAATGTGTGGGCACATCTATCATTTGTTTCCAACTTAATGCCTCAAGCATATATACAAAATTTCTACAGTCATATTTTTGAGTCTACATGCAAATTAAAATCATCTAAAATAAAATCAGATAGTAGATCATTAAGAGGTGAACAGTCTATATATAAAACACCTGGAGCAGACGGACATGATTCTGAAGCTTGCACCGCCTTTGCTCGGGAAGAAACACATAGCCTGAGGCTGTGTCGAACCTGGCCCCCAAAACATTCTAGAGATTGCGAGGGGGTCAGGTAACTTTTGGCTATATTGACGACCCAGCCCAGAGATTGAAGGACTGAAACCACTCTGGCTGTAGCTAGATGACTCTCTTTTTCTGAGTCTGCTCTGATGAGCCAGTCGTCTAGGTACGGGTGAACCCGGATACCCTCTCGTCTGAGAAAGGCAGCTACTACCACCATTACCTTGGAGAAGGTTCGGGGAGCTGTGGCGAGGCCAAAAGGCAAGGCCCGAAACTGGAAATGTTTTCCCAACACCGCAAACCTCAGAAACTTCTGGTGCGGGGGCCAAATTGGTATGTGCAAGTAAGCTTCTTTCAGGTCCAGAGACGTAAGAAACTTTCCTGGCTGAACCGCCGCAATGACGGAGTGCAGGGTTTCCATGTGAAAATGCCGCACTCTTAAGGACTTGGTTAGCTCTTTTAAGTCCAGGATTGGCGAAAAGACCCGCCTTTACGTGGCACCACAAAGTAAATGGAGTAGCGGCCTAAACCTTGTTTGGCGGGAGGCACCGGGGTCACAGCCCCTATCTGGCACAGACTGTGCAAAGTCTCCTCTACTGCCGCCCGTTTGGCGGCAGAAGCGCATCGGGACTCCACAAACACGTCTCTCACTGGGGCATCGAATTCTATTCAGTATCCGTCTCTGATCAGGTCCAAGACCCACTGATCTACGGAGATTTTGGCCCACTCCACGAAAAAGAGGAAAACTCTTCCTCCAATGACAGGAAACGAGGAGGGGGCCGGCGCACCATCATTGAGAGGGTCGCCCCTGAACTCCAGGCCTTGACCCGGCAGCTGCGGAACGTTTGTCCGAGCGAAAGGAGTTTCTCTGCTGAAAGCGGGCACGCGAAGTGAACCCAGCAGCATGCCCCGGGTGGTACCTTCTAGCTTCACGGAAGCGAGGTCTGTAAGAGGAGCAGACCGCCTGACCCTTAGAGGAAGGATTCGGCAAGCGCTGAGGTTTGGAATCCCCCAGGCCTTTAACAATGTTCTCCAGCTCCTCACCAAACAGGAGAAGGCCTTGAAAGGGCAACTTCACCAACCTTTGCTTAGAGGCCATGTCCGCCGCCCAATGTCGTAGCCAAAGAGTGCGGCGAGCCGACATTGCTACAGCCATTTGTTTAACCGAAGCTCTGACCATATCATAAAGGGCGTCAGCCAAAAAGGACAAGGCCGACTCCATCCGCGGAGCCACTACAGATAAGGTATCCGCTCTATCACCGGGCTGTTCCACTGCATGCTGTAACCAAGCCAGGCAGGTTCTAGCAGCATAACAACTGCATGCAGACGCCCGAACAGTGAGACCTGCGAAATCAAAGGACCGCTTCAGAGCTGAATCAAGTCTGCAGTCTTGAATATCCTTCAGGGCAACACCTCCTTCAACAGGGAGGGTAGTTCTCTTTGTCACAGCCGCGACCAGGGCATTCACTTTAGGCATTGCAAAGCGAGCCAAATGTTCCTCACTCAGAGGGTATAATTGCCCCATAGCCCTGGCAACCTTCAAAGGTCCCTCCGGGTCAGCCCATTGAGCCGAAATAAGCTCTTGGATGGAGTCATGCAAAGGAAAGGCTCGAGCAGGCTTTCTGGTACTAGCCATCCTTGGATTAACAGAGGAGGCTGTGCCACTCCCAGGATCTTCAGTCGAGAGGGCTTGTAAGGCATCTGAAATAAGCGCTGGCAGCTCCTCGCGGTGGAAAATGTTCACCGCAGACGGATCATCAAGCTCCTGTGGCAATTCTGCACCCGACTCTGGCTCCTCAGCCCAAGAAGTTCTGCCAGACCCCTCAGAATCCTCATAGCCAGACCGGGGGGGGGGGGGGGGGGTGCGCCACACTCAGAAGAGGAATTAGCCCTTCTGCGTTTATCAGGAGGATAAGAAACAAGCAAAGCCAACTCCAAAAGGCCAGGATCCACCGGGGGGGGGGGGGGGGGGGGGGGGGGGGGCAGGCAGAGGGTCCGAAGATCCCTGTGGAAGAGCTCTTTTAAGCATGTACGCCCTATGCAGCATTAAAACAAAATCAGGGGAGAAAACCACTCCCTGACCGCCTGGATCCTGCCCAGGGCTATCAGCTCTATTATTAGCCTCACTCAGAGGACCCCCCCCCCCCCCACAGATTCAGGGCTCTCCGTCGCAACGGAGGCCGTGCCATGTGGAAAATCCAAAATGGCGTCCGCTGCCAGCTCAGAGCGCAAAAGATTGCCGCTCGCCATGCTCGGGCCGGCTCTACCGTCTGTACAGCATGAATTACAGAGCCCCGCTGCTGATTTGCGCTTGCCACACTTAGAACAGCGCTTTACAGTCTCCGCAGCCATCGCCGAAAACGGCGGTAAAATTCAAAAATGGCCGTTCGCGCCAAAAACATCCCGATCGCAGGCCCACCCCGGAGGAGTCAGAAAACACTCTTACCTCACCAGACCGAGTATCACAGCTCCGGTCCTGCAGAATAATCTCAAGGAAAAAACCTCTTTTCCAAGATCGCTGCGCTAAAGCGCGACTTTAATTAATTATTTATTTATTTTTAACGCTGTGAGGAAAGCAGAGGCAAAAGAGGTAAATAAAAACACTCCGGAGGCTCAGATAAGTGGGAAAGGCAGGGAAAAGCAAGCTAATATGTCCACATCCACGGGGGCATGGGTAAGGGCTGACCTATGTGCCTTCAAAGTGAAGCTGCTTTAGCCTCTAACATCCCGGCTAACAACTGGCAAGCCAGGAGCCACCCCCAGGCAGATTTTTGATGGAGCTCGAAGAAGCTGCAGCCACCCTGCTTGGGGAGATAGAGAATACTGAAGAGGCAGTGGAGCTAGCTGGCCATGAGGCACTGTGAAAAGTTGAGTGCTCTCTATCTCCCCCTGCTGGTTGCAGGACACAACCCATACGTAATGGCTTCATCTGCTTGATGACAAGGAAACACAAATATCCTGCAAGATGTAGCACTCAAAGTTATTGTAGAGACTTAACTGAAGCACACACTACTGAGAAAAATATCTGTTGCTTTTCTGACCTCTCTTGCAGAGATAGTCTTGAAGGAAGATTTCTGTTTAGATGAAATATTTCATGAACAAATTAGAGGCACAGCCATGAAATGTAGCCTGACACCATCAATTGCTAATTTATACATGGCTAAGTTTGAAAAAGTGTTTTGACCACACACCTGTATAATGAACATTTGAAGGTTTGGAAAAGATATATTGACTATATTTTTATCCTTGGTGAGAAACAGTGCAAGAACTGAGTTCCATGAATGGATTAAATGTCTGGATAATTTAAAATTTCAATTGAATTTTAGTTAAGTATAAAAGATACCTTCTCTTGATATTTTAATTAATTAAAAAGGCATACTGTTCACAGATATTTATAGAAAGCTAACTGATGTTAATAAAAATTATTACATTATGACAGTTGTCACAGCAGGGCATTAAAAAGAAATTTACTTTATAGCCAATTTTTAAGAGTCAAAATAGTTTGTCTCTGGGAGAATGCTTGTCTTGCAGCAATTCTCTACTTGTAAAACCGAAAAGGTTATATTTCCTGCTATTGTTCTTGTAACCTGTTATATATAAGGAAAACGAAGAGAGCCCTCAATAAGAGTGATTTAACACCATAGTGCTATCAACAGGAAGATAACCGCTACACCACTGATTTTTGAGAGATTCTTTTTTTATGAACTTTTACTGATGTGTTACATTATTGTTTAGCAGTTATTTATTATTTGTCTTACTTTGAATTGTGCAGAATACTTTTTTAATCCATTCATTAGATTATTTGTAGGATTAACACATATGTTTCATTTATGTTGTCTAGGACGTCTGAGTGCTCCCATGCTCATATTTCCTGAACAGCTAAGTTACTTATCTGTAGCAAGTGTTTGGACAGCAGGCATGTGGGTGATGTCATCCACAGAGCCCAAGGCGAAAACTGCCAAATGCACTGTCCCCCACTACGCATGTACCTTCCCATCTGATGCTTGAGCTCAGGACCAGCAGTACAGTATTAAAGCTAAGACAACTCCAAGGGGAGGCAGGAGGGATGGGAGAATATATGCCTGCTGTCCTTGGAGAACACCTGCTACCCGAGGACAAGCAGGAATAATATTCTCACATTTTATTTTATTTGCTGCATTTGTACCCCACATTTTGCCACCTATTTGCAGGCTCAATGTGGCTTACACTATGTTGCAAAAGGTATAATCATAAACAGAGTAAGAGGTATGGTCTAATTTAACATATTAACACGTGGGACTCACTAGCTGCAAGGCTCACAACATAAATAAAATTTGCATCTAAGCAGCTAGTGAGCCTGGAGGAAAAAAAGGGGCCCCAAGGGTAGAGCTAAAAAGTAGTAAAAGATTCTGAAAGACTGTTTGTCCAAACTGGTTATCCCGCCTAGAATGCTGCTCCAGACAGCAGTGAAGGTGTGGATAGAAGACCACGTAGTCATCTTGCAAATGTCTTCAATGGAGGCAGAGCGGAAATGGGCTGCTGAAGCCATCATGGCTCTTAAATTGTGAGCATTGACCTGGACATGAAGGGTCAGCTGAGCCTGAGTATATATGTAGGAAATGCAGTCAGCCAGCCAAGTTGAGATTGTAGGTTTGGTGATGGGAATTCCCAATCAGTTAGGGTTGAAGGACACAAAAAGCTGGGAGGAATCCCTATGAGGTTTTGGATGTTCTAGATAATATGCCAGAGAATGCTTGCAGTCTAAAGTATGCAGTACTGCTTCTCCAGGAATAGTGTGTGGTTTAGGGAAGAAAACAGATAGAACTTTCTGAGAAGTTGAGAAAAGAGGACATTTCTCTGGCAAGTGAACATTATTTTGCTTTGTGTTTTGGGAACATAAAGATTGGGGTTTAAAGGAGGAATTGTAGGTTAGTGATAGGCAGAATAAAAATATAAAAAAAGCAAACTTTATCTACTAATTTCTATACTCTTTTCCCCCTAGTTTTAAAACTTGAACTTTGTACCACAGCATTAACAGATAACCTCTAGCAGGCAATGCAGGACAGATAGCAGTGTGGAATCATTATGGATCGAAATTCCATGTGTGAAGGGAAGGAGTATTCTTGTAGGTCTGTACTACCATCCGCCAGGACAAAACGAACAGATGTATAAAGAAATGTTTACAGAGATTAGGAAGGCTGGCAAATTGGGTACAAGACTGGACTGTGTGTGGATATCGTTGGTTAAGATAAGTACCCACTCCAAGTTATGTGTTTTTGAAAGTTGACTCTCCATTATCAATGTTTGTTGAGGCATCGTGGCAGTGTTTTTGTGAATTTGACAAAGTGGAGTTTTTTTTGTGAAGACATATGATTGAAGTGGTTCCCTCATTAAACAAAAGGCGTGTCCTTTAAAAACAAGGAAGTTCCGATTTTTCTGAAGTCTTTTTTTCTCCACTTTTTTCATTATTTCCTGCCACTGTTGCCCTCAAACAGATTGTAAGCCAGGTAGAATTTTGAAAACCTTTTGATATTGTATTCTACTTATTCCGGATAATTTCACTGATTTCAATTACCCCAATACTGACTGGAATGGACTCACAAAAGCCGTGAAAACAATCCATGACCATCTAAACTTCAGGAAATCACTAAAAACCACCCTCCTTAAAAAGGCTTACCCCATCGATCCAACGTAAATCCCTACACCCAGCAACACAACATAACCAATGATCGTACTGGACAATACAGTTCGACCCCCATGATGCCTGTTACATAACTACCTCATTCAACCACAATATAACCTTGTATTTGTTATCAACCGACTGTTGAACACCTTTACGGTACTATGTAAGCCACATTGAGCCTGCAAATAGGTGGAAAATGTGGGTACAAATGTAACAAATAAATAAATGTTACATCAGGGAGAGCCAGGGAGATAAAATTTCTTGATGTAATAAATGAAAGCTTCTTGGAGCAGCTGGTCCAGGAACCGACGAGAGGGGGAGCCATTTTGGATTTAGTCCTTGGGGCGAGCAGGGCATAGTGCGAGAGGTGGCAGTGTTGGGTCCCCTGGGAAACAGTGATCATAACATGATCAAGGTTGAGCTACTATCTGGGATGAACCCGTAAAGGAAATCTACTATAGCTGCATTGAATTTTCGAAAGGGAAACTATAATAAAATGAAAAAAATGGTTAAAAAGAAACTAAAAGGATCGGCTGCAAACATTAGGACACTAATTCAGGCGTGGACGTTATTCAAAAGTCCAGATGCATTCCACGTATTTGCAAATGTGGAAAGAGAAAACGTCAGCCAGCATGGTTAAAAGTGGAAGTAAAAGAGGCCATTACAGCCAAAAGATTGTCCTTCAAAGTATGGAAAAAGGACCCAAATGAAGAAAAGAAGCAACATAAGCATGGCAAGTCAGTTGCAAAGCATTAATAAAGAAGGTTAAAAGAGAATATGAAGAGAAACATCCTGCAGAGGCTAAAACTCACACAGTACCAACTTTTCCAGGTACATCAGAAGCAGAAAGCCTGCGAGGGAATCCATGGGACGGTCAAATCATGAAAGGAGCAGAAGGGGTGCTCAGGGAGGACAAGGTCATAGTGGAGAACTGAATCAATTCTTTGCTTCTGTCTTTACGGAAGAAGATGCAAGAGATCTGCCTGTACCGGAAATGGTTTTCAAGGGTGATAATGCGGAGGAACTGAAAGAAATCTTGGTGAACCTGGAAGATGTACTGAGCCAAATTGACAAATTAAAGAGCAGTAAATCACCTGGACCGGATGGCATACATCCAAGGGTACTCAAAGAACTCAAACATGAAATTGCTGATCTGCAGTTAGTAACATGTAACCTGATGTTAAAATTGTCCATAGTACCCGAAGATTGGAGGGTGGCCAATGTGATGCCGATTTCTAAATGGGTTCCAGAGGCGAACTGGGAAATTATAGACCGGTAAGCTGGACATTGGTGCCAGGCAAAATAGAGGAATCTATTATAAAGAATAAAATTACAGAACACGTAGACAAACATGGTTAAATGGGCAAGAGTCAGCATGAGTTCAGCCGAGGGAAGTCTTGCCTCATCAATTTGCTTCATTTCTTTGAAGGTGTGAATAAACATGTGGATAAAGGTGAGCCGGTTGATACAGTGTATCTAGATTTTCAGAAAGCTTTTGACAAAGACTCCTAAGAAAATTAAAAAGTCATGGAATAGGAGGCAAGGTTATGCTGTGCATAAGGAACTGGTTATTGGACGGAAAACAGAGGGTAGGGTTAAATGGTCATTTCTCTCAATGAAGGAGGGAGAACAGTGGAGTGCCGCAGGGATCTGTACTGGGACCAGTACTATTTAACATATTTATAAATGATATGGAAATCGTAACAAAGAGTGAGGTGATTAAATTTGCAGATGACACAAAACTATTCAAGGTTGTTAAAGCACGTGCGGACTGTGAAATATTGCAGGAAGACCTTAGGGACTTGGAAGACTGGGAATCCAAATGGCAGATGAAATTTAATGTGGACAAATGCAAGGTGATGCACATTGGAAAGAGTAATCCGAATCATAGGTACCTGATACTAGGGTCCACCTTGGGGGGTCAGCGTTCATGAAAAAGATCTGGGTGTCTTTGTGGATAATATGTTGATATCTTCTGCTCAGTGTGTGGTGGAGGCCAAAAAAACAAACAGGATGCTAGGAATTATTAGGAAAGGGATTATGAATAAGACCGAAAATACTATAATGCCTCTGTATTAATCAATGGTGCGTCTGCACCTTGAGTATTGCATTCAGTTGTCACTGTATCTCAAAAAAGATATAGCGGAATTAGAAAAGATTCAAACAAGAGTGACCAAAGTGATAAAGGGGATGGTGTAGAACAAGTAGAAGTAAATTGATTTTTTTTACTTGTTCCAAAAGTACAAAGACTAGGGGACACTCAAAAAAAGTTACATGTAAATACTTTTAAAACAAATAGGAGGAAGTATATTTTCACTCAACAAATAGTTAAACTCTGGAACTCTTTGCCGGAGGATGTGGTAACAGCAGTTAGCGTACCTGGGTTTAAAAAAAGGTTTGGACAAATTCCTGGAGGAAAAGTCCATAATCTGCTATTGAGGCAGACATGGGAAGCAACTGCTTGCCCTGGGATTTGCAGTATGGAGAGTTGGCACGATTTGGGTTTCTGCCAGGTACTTGTGACCTAGTTTGGCCACTGTTTGGAAAACAGGATACTGGGCTATATGGACCATTTGTCCATTCCAGTATGGCTACTCTTATGTTCTTATGTAGAACTCAAATACCACTTTAGGAAAGAATTTTGGGTGGGTTCTGAGTACAATCCTGTCGTGGTCGAACCTGGTGTAAAATGGATCTGCCACAAGGGCTTGAAGCTTGCTTGAAGCTCACTGACACTTCTGACAGAAGTAAGAGCTATTAAAAACAGGAAGGAAGTGGTTCAAATGGAGGATTCATGGGAGCTGTTAGTTAGACATTGAGATCCCACTCCAGAGGTGGTTTGATAGGAGGTTTGGTATGAAACAAACTTTTCATGACTAACTATTAAGCAATAAACTGAAACTGGCTTATTATCAACTTTAGAATGAAATGCACTGATGGCATTCAAAAGTACTCTTAGTTTTAGGCTAGAATTTGAAAGGTGGAGGAGGTATTCCATAAGGATAAGCAGAGAGTCTATAGTAGGATCGAGTGCTCTGGCTGCACACCAGAGAAAATAAAATCTTTTCCAACAGTAACATTTTCATATAGAAGGTTTCCTAGAGATTAGGAGTATCCTAGAGACTGCATCAGGAAAGTTTAAGGAACATAAACTTATGTCGTCAGGAACCAAGCCGTCAACATTAGAGAGCGAGAGTCTGGATGGAAGAGGAGCCCCTCGTTCTGTGTTATTAGGTTGAAAGAGGATCTAACTTCAATGGTTCCCTGGACAATAACTCTAGAAGAGAGGACTGGATTTGCAGTGGCCAGTATGGAGCTATTAGAATCATGGTCCCCTTGTCTCAGCGCAGTTTCCCTATGAGAGATAGTGGTGGTGGTGGGGGGGGGGGGAGCATATAGGTGGTCCGTTCCCAAGTGGAGCAAGAAGGCACCTGGGGCTGTACGGTTGGGAGCATATAATCTGAAGAAAAGCGGGGAAGTTTTTGTTCTGAGAAGTGAAAGAGGTCTATCACTGGGGTCCCCTACATTGTTTTGTTTATAGCATTATACCCCTGAAGCAGCCTATGTGAGGTGAAACACGAACCACGTCAGGTGAAGACTCCTCCCCCCCCCCCCCCCCAAATACAGATATCTATTAGGAGACCAATTTTTCAACCTGTTGCTTGTTGTAACAAGCATGTCCATAGTGCTCCATAGAAAAAAACAATGACCAGGTCCTGCGTAACAGCTGCAGTCAGGAAGGCATGCACAACCGCAGTGCAATGCTTCCAAAAGCTTTTGGAAGATGAGCTAAGCAGCATTGCTGGTGTGGGCTCCATTGGATGATGTCACTCGTCCAGGAATACAGGCTCCTGCTTGTCCTTGGAGAACAGAGTAATCATAATTAGAATTGCTCTGCCCTGTTGCAAAATCTCAGTAACTGTAAAAATAAAAACTTTGTTTAAATAGGGGGAAAATAAAAAGAAAACTTATCAACTATCAGTAAGAACAATATTTACAAACTGCCACGTACTAATTATTTTTTCCCTTTAACTGCTGCTGGAATTAAGAATTCACTATAAATTCTAAGTAGAGAAAGCTTTGAACACTAAGAACTGCTCATCCTCCTGTAAATGTCATATTAATTACTTAATACTAACAATCTAAGGGCCTCTTTTAACAAACCGCGTTAGTGATTCCTGGCATTGCAATTGTTAGCGTGGTTTGGTAAAAGAGGATCTAAGTTATCAACTCATTTGCAAACTTACTCTTTATAAGCTATGTAGAGACACTTGAACAATCAAATATATTATTTCTTACTTTTGTTGCCTGTTGAATTATACTATCCCATACTTGGTTGGGAGCAACATATATTTTTCTATCAAATGTTCCTGAACAGTCTGGTCTGTCTGCGCACCAATCATGTAACCCACAGCTTCATAAAATGTGTGAACCTAAAAAAAAAAAAAAAAAAAAAAAAATCACATTTTTCAAAGTATATCAATTTATTAAGTACTACACACAATCTACTTAATATAAATCATATATCAATTTGTTAAATTTTTACATTTAATTGTATACAAAACTTTTTGTGACAAAGTATGAACTACATACAATCTGAATGTAAGAGTTGTGAAAATTTAGGCTTTGCTTATGCAAAGGGTTATGTAACAACATAAAAACAAATTATAGATTAGGGTTTACAACAGAAGGCACTGTCTAATAAGCTGTGCTGTAGGTGCAGTAGCATTTTTAGTATTTGCTAAAAACGCTAGCGAACCTTAGTAAACAGGGCCCAAAGTTATGACTGCATTGAAAACAAGTAGTGTAGCAATCATAGTTCAACTTTACTGTGTGGATCACCACCTTATTTATATTCAAAACGTAAGTGGTTCTTCAGACATCTCTACTTTATAAAGAAAATATTAGCTAGAAACCTCAGACACGAAAATTATGTGATTTGGATTTGGCTCATGCCTTTCTCCTGAAAAGGAAAAGCTGAAAAATAAATCTCTCCCCACATTTTGTCTTTGAGCTCGCTTCTTTGTCCTCATTTATTTTCAAATAAATCAATAGGGCTATCACTTTTACTAAAATGCTCCATTTTAAAACGTGGATTCCATCAATATGAAGAGCCTCCTATTTTGTCTGACAACATATAATCAGGGCTCTCTCCATGAACAAATGTCCTTGAAATGGTCCCATAAGATAATCTGCCAAATTTCAGCCAAATTAATGCATGGATATTATCTAATACATTTGATAGGTGGGACCTTCTGAGGGACAAGTGGAAAACTGCTGCTTACCCAATACACAGGCAAATGTGGAGGCTGGCCAATCACAGCTCCAAAGCCACAGAAGTGCCTAGCAGCTGTGTATCACACAAAGACAAAAAACAAAGGCAATTTGGTTCAACCAATCACACCACCACAAACTCTACCATTTTGCATTGTTTGACAAATCAAACATTTATAAATTTAAAAAACTTAAATATCCCTCTGCGTTATGCTACAAGAAAACATATTTCCAGTTTTAAAATCCCCTATCTATTCCCTGAATAAGATTCTAATAAGATCAGGATAGCAATGTCCCAATAAGATCCCTAACGAAAGAATATTAAACTGATGGCCTGTGTTTCAGCAGCAGTGCACAGAGATTCAATCACTGTACAATAGCAACAACTAATTTCCAAACTTAGGGCACGAAGTTCGATTTGCTGTGGTCCTTGCTGAAGGCCCATACAAATGGCCAGGCTAGATGGGAGGTTTGTAAAAAAAAAAAAAAATGGTGGCCATAAAATACTCATATTTGTTAGGTTAGCAAAAGTAGGTATGTTCAAATTTTGTTTTCTTTTTTAAGAATTTGTCTTCATACATTTGAAAAAAAAAGGGGGGGGAGGGAGGAACATGTGTAGGGGGAGAAAGCTCTAGTTGTTTACCCATAATGTGGATTATTTGTAGAGCACAGGATAAGCCAGGCAAAAGTGGGTGACATTACCCAATAGCAGAAAAACAGAAATCTCAGAATGCATGGGACTTCCTGAACAGACACCACCTCATGAGACTATTATAGAGATGAAGTAGCAACTCCCCAGAATGGAGGATTGGTATGTGTGATTTATTCCATTGTTTATAGAGAACCCGTTAGAGATGAGCAACTTATCTTTCTGTCAACAAACACGATGAATCTTTCATACACATGGGAAACCCCATAGCCGAGAGATAACACAGAACATTAAGCCTTAAGATTGTAGTAAAAAACCTTTGAAAAAGTACTTGACCAAAGGCATGAGATATTATCCAAGCAGCTGCAGTGAGATGTGAAAGCATGTAGGACAAGCAGGCCATCAGCCAAACTAGCTTGTACAATACAGATGAAACATGGGCTGGAGCATCAAAAGCCTTTCTGCATCTGTACGGGTGCCTTTTTGAGAAAGCAAACAGTGATTTCTGCATATAATGACGAAAGTATCATCTATAACTGACGAAGCAATTCTGGAATTTACCATAGCCATTTGGAATATATTTTTCTCCCCGTGAGAAACAATTTTCTCCATTTCCCCATGGGGGCAAGCTGGGATATTGTTGGGTTCATTTCACCTTTGTGGGATGACTCCACTAATGTTGAGGTAGCTGGACAGAACTGAAATTTGGGACTAGAGTGAACTTTTAATACTTCAGATCTAGCTTCCTTGCATTTGGGGACAAAAGTGGTGCTTGAGATGGCACCCCGACATAAGTGCCCTGACAAAATAGCCCCGACAAAACAGCTTTGTAACAAAATAGCCCTTGACAAAATGGCCCCTCCCACAAATTAGCCCCCTAGAAAAAAATATCATAAAAAAGATGATAAACTACAAGTGAAATCTTCACTGATAAAGGCTCCTACCAGCATTGCATTGTATAGAGCATACATAATAAACAAATTCTATAGCTACCACCTGGTATTCATGATCTGTTCTGCTGCTTAAGGAAACTATTCTTCCATGAACATGCTAATTTAAAAAAACAAATAATATTGTCATTTTCATAGTCTTACCAACCTTATCCTGTTTGGCAAGATAAGATTATTAGGAAAAAATGCAGTGCCATATTCTGGGCAGACTGATGAGGCCCTTTTGTCAGGGTGCTAATTCATCAAGAGCTATATTGTGGGCAGGCCATTTTGACAGTGGCTGTTATGTCGGGAGCTTTTTTGTCGGGGCTATCTTGACTGGGTACAGCTCGGGCTATCTAAGACTAATTAAAAAAAATGTAGATGTGCACCGTTGCTCTGTCCATTGAAGTCTTTATGTAGTGGAGGGTTCTGAAAAATTCAGTTCTGGTTTCTTACCCTCCAGTACAAGGAAAAGAAATACATCTTCCTAATAATGTTCAGCTATATTAGATGCTCTAGTAATCCTGTGGATTCCTCATGAACTGATCAGAGAAACTGGCATTAGGATTTATTTGAGCATCTGGGGACCTGCAATATCTGAAAAAAAAAAAAAAGCCTTTTTTTTTTAAATTTCAGACTAATTATTATCTAAGTATCAAATTGGGTTTCAATCTAAGTGGATACAATAAATTTACTGTAGTACAGTGGAACTGTTTACCTTTAATGGGTGTTCTCTATGGTCAGCAAGGGAATGGAACCACAGTATGAATGCATCTATCACCACCTCTTTTGGATTTCCTTATCTCCATAAACCAGAAGAACCCCACAGGACATTCTGTGCTACCAATGGTCCCAGTTCCTTCTCAATTGATATCAGTTTATGAGCAGTGAAGAAAAAAAAGGGACTATATGTGGCTCCATTCCCCTGCTGTTCACAAAAAAATGCCTATTGACGGTAAGCAATTATGCTTTCTTTGTAGAAAAGCTAGGGCAATGGAGTAATGTGTCTGGGTGTTTCAGACTTGAAGGTTGCTATAGTTCAGAATGATGGACCTGGGGAATAAGATAGGAGGAAGATAGTTTGCTACAAGTTGTGCAGAACTGAATGTCCAAGAATGCTGCACTTATGAGAAGATGTGTCCAAGATGTGATGTCTGATGAAGAAAATCACTTTAGATGTCCGCAATCATAGCAGATGCAAGGTTAGCCAATGTCACAGATTTTAAATGAGCCCGGTGAACTGAAATGAATCTGACAAGGGTTCCCTAGCCTTGCCTAAGTCAATGTAGTCTATAACCCAAAATGAAAGGGTCTGTTTGAAAACTACCAGCCCAGAATTGCTGTGGTTAAAGGACACAAAAGGTTCAACCTTTCTGATATCCTGATTGGCCCCCTAAGGTGACAGGTATAGAAAGGCTCTTCTACAGTTCTACATGTGCATGGTAGCTTCTGTTAGTTGGGAGTAAGATTTGGGAAAGACTGTCAGGACAATAGTTTGATTAAGGTGAAACTTTTAAAATCCCTTATTTGGTAAGAACTGGGTGTAACAGAAATGAGCTAGAGCTTGCAGCTTGAGGTAATGGATACCAGGAATGACTTTCCAGGAAAGATGCTTAAGTGTCGCTTGATTGGTGGTGGTGGTGGTTGGGGGGAGCTGGGGCAGGTGAGCTGGCACTTTGAATGTTTTACATCTAGGTCCTTTGGTCTCTACACAACTGCATGTTTTGCAAGATGTGCGTCATCAGGAGACTAACCTACAACAAACACCAATACCTAGTCTTATACCATGTCAACACATTCACAAAACACAATCAATTCTAATTTTAACACTTACAACTGAACCATATGGAGACAAGTCTCTTTCTTAAAGGGTTCCCGCCCCCAATTACATAGCTGCCCATTCTACCTCCTTATTGAGACCCAAAGGTTTCACCGTTTTCCATTCAGGTTCCCGGTGAGAACTTCCGTTGCAGGGAGGCTCCTCCGGTTGAATTCTCACACTGAAGTGATCACGATTGAAGTTTTACTGACTGCCCCCACTTGACAGTTCGCCCATTAGACTGTAAGCTCTTTTGAGCAGGGACTGTCCTTTTTTTTTTTTTTTTTTTGGCTGTTCCTAGTTTTATGGTTCAACATTTTTATTGATGACAGCCAGGATATACAAGACTTGTGAGACATTTCAAGTTCTGAACAGCTGACACAAATAAACAATATAACATTATCCGTCATCATGTTTTTACATTATTAATAGATCTCCAAACTCCACCCCCAACCCCCCCCCCCCCCCCCAACTTCACCGTAAGGATAAAAGAGAAACAACCAATGAAGTAATAACCTCTTATCAGAAACGTATTAGCGACCACACTCCTTCCATTGCTACGAAGATCATGTTCTATATTATCAGCAATGGACCTGCAGTCCCCAAATGATATGGTTAGCACCCTTTCCTGGGGCCCAAGCTGGAGAGCCTGTGTTCTGATGGCCCTCCCTCCTACCACCCCAAGGTGATCTCTTACCAAGACCTAATACGAGTGCATTGAACTAAAAAATAACTCCCCTCCCCCCTCCCTATCCCCTTCTGCCTGAGCGACCTATAAACCCACCGAGTCATTAACCTCGTTCTTACTTAAGTGACACAAGTTGCTGAAGTAGGACCCTTTAACGCGCTGAGTTTATTAAGAATGTAACTTCGTGCTTTGGGAGACATCACCAGCAGTGTAATTCAATTCCCTTTGTTTTTTAAGGGCAAAGCAGTTGGTTTTATCGCTTCATATTAGCACGTGCCGGCCCTATCCAAATGGTACACATCACCTTAGCAACGGTGTTTGTTGATCACATGGGAAAGTGACGTCATCTTTACTTCCGGTATTTATTCCGTTATCGCGGGCCTTTTGAAATTTTGCTTTTGATTGCGTACGGACTGAGTAGCACAGCTCAGTTCCGCATTACGGTGAGTCTTTGTGTTTTTCTTTGCCTTTTTTCTATTCTAGCCAGTTTCATTATGACAGAACTTACGTAGTATACATCGAGCCGTTAGATAAAACTAAAACCCAGCGCTTTTATTTGGCATTTTTTATTTGGTATTCATGAGGTTTGATAGTTTATAGTTCTTTTTATGACATGGTTCGCTGATTACATCTATTATTATTTTTTAATTTTTTAATAATGTGTTTTACATTCATATGCCTTAGTCACGCATATCTTTTTTACCAGTTGGGTGTTCAACTGACATCTCAGCTAGTGACGTCACCTTTACCTCTGGCACAGCATCCTGAAGCTCCAACAAAAGTAAGGCATGCAAACGATTACGCCATTGCCAGAAAGAGGGGGCCCGCTCCAGTGTCCAATTCACCAGGATACATTTCATACCAACCACAGAGGCCTTGTGAACAAGTGCATTTTGGTAAGCTGTACCCCCCTCCACCGGACTTTGGCATCCCAGCAAAATGCATTTTGGCAACGCCTGATCCGGGATCCTCCAACTCCTTCCAGAAACCTTAGTATCCGTCTCCAAAAAGCCTCAGTTGCAGGACATTGCCAAAAAGCATGGTAAAAATCACTTTGGTTCGCCCCACATCGCCTACACTGAGCCGATTCTAGATACCCCATCCGGTATAAACGGGACT